>NW_027418355.1:0-73382 GCF_009905375.1 Apium graveolens
GAGACTCGTTCCGATATAAGATTAATTTTTAAAATGAGTTTTTTCGACGATCCAACCGTACGGATGTTAAGATATATCATTTTATTCATATGAAAAAATTATTAAAAAATTTGAAATTCATCTTGCATGTCAGGATTACAAAAATCCGGTAAAAGTACCCCTCCCAACGAGACTCGTTCCCGATTTACCAGATTAATTTTAAAATAATTTTTTCGATGATCCAACCGTACGGATGTTAATATATCAATTTTAGTTAGAAAAATATTAAAAATTTGAATTCATCTGCATGTCAATATAAAAATCCGGTAAAAGTACCCCTCCCAAGACAACGAGACTCGTTCCGATTTACAGATTAATTTTTAAATTGATTTTTTCGACGATCCAACTGTACCGATATTAAGATTACAATTTTATCATAATAAAAATTATTAAAAAAATTTAAATTCATCTTGCATGTCAGAGATTAGAAAAATCCGGTAAAAGTACACCTCGACAACGAGACTCGTTCCCGATTTACAAGATTAATTTTTAAAATGATTTTTTCGATGATCCAACTGTACGGATGTTAAGATATATCAATTTTATTCATATGAAAAAATTATTAAAAAATTTTGAATTCATCTTGCATGTCAGGATTAGAAAAATCCGGTAAAAGTACCCCTCCCGACAACGAGGACTCGTTCCCGATTTACAAGATTAATTTTTAAAATGATTTTTTCGACGATCCAACCATACGGATGTTAAGATATATCAATTTTAGTCATATGAAAAAATTATTAAAAATTTGAAATTCATCTTGCATGTCAGGATTAGAAAAATCCGGTAAAAGTACCCCTTCCCGACAACGAGACTCGTTCCCGATTTACAAGATTAATTTTAAAATGATTTTTTCGATGATCCAACCGTACGGATGTTAAGATATATCAATTTAGTCATATGAAAAAATTATTAAAAAATTTGAAATTCATCTTGCATGTCAGGATTAGAAAAATCCGGTAAAAGTACCCCCTCCCGACAACGAGACTCGTTCCCGATTTACAAGATTAATTTTTAAAACTGATTTTTTCGACGGATCCAACTGTACGATGTTAAATATATCAATTTTAGTCCTATGAAAAAATTATTAAAAAATTTGAAATTCATCTTGCATGTCAGGATTAGAAAAATCCGGTAAAAGTACCCCTCCCGACAACGAGACTCGTTCCCGATTTACAGATTAATTTTTAAAATGATTTTTTCGATGATCCAACCGTACGGATGTTAAGATATATCAATTTTAGTCATATGAAAAAATTATTAAAAATTTGAAATCCATCTTGCATGTCAGGATTAGAAAAATCCGGTAAAAAGTACCCCTCCCGACAACGAGACTCGTTCCCGATTTACAAGATTAATTTTTAAAATGATTTTTTCGATGATCCAACCTGTACGGATGTTAAGATATATCAATTTTAATCATATGAAAAAATTATTAAAAAATTTGAAATTCATCTTGCATGTCAGGATTAGAAAAATCCGGTAAAAGTACCCCTCCCGACAACGAGACTCGTTCCCGATTTACAAGATTAATTTTTAAAATGATTGTTTCGATGATCGAACCATACGGATGTTAAGATATATCAATTTTAGTCATATGAAAAAATATTAAAAAAATTTGAAATTCATCTTGCATGTGAGGATTAGAAAAATCCGGTAAAAGTACCCCTCCCGACAACGAGACTCGTTCCCGATTTACAAGATTAATTTTTAAAATGAGTTTTTTCGATGATCCAACCGTACGGAATGTTAAGATATATCAATTTTAGTCATATGAAAAAATTATTAAAAAATTTGAAATTCATCTTGCATGTCAGGATTAGAAAAATCCGGTAAAAGTACCCCTCCCGACAACGAGACTCGTTCCCGATTTACAAGATTAATTTTTAAAATGATTGTTTCGACGATCCAACCATACGGATGTTAAGATATATCAATTTTAGTCATATGAAAAAATTATTAACAAATTTGAAATCCATCTTGCATGTCAGGATTAGAAAAATCCGGTAAAAGTACCCCTCCCCACAACGAGACTCGTTCCCGATTTACCAGATTAATTTTTAAAATAATTTTTTCGATGATCCAACCGTACGGATGTTAAGATATATCAATTTTAGTCATATGAAAAAATTATTAAAAAATTTGAAATTCATCTTGCATGTCAGGATTAGAAAAATCCGGTAAAAGTACCCCTCCCGACAACGAGACTCGTTCCCGATTTACAAGATTAATTTTTAAAATGATTTTTTCGACGATCCAACCTGTACCGGATGTTAAGATATATCAATTTTATTCATATGAAAAAATTATTAAAAAATTTGAAATTCATCTTGCATGTCAGGATTAGAAAAATCCGGTAAAAGTACACCTCCCGACAACGAGACTCGTTCCCGATTTACAAGATTAATTTTAAAAATGATTTTTTCGATTATCCAACCGTACGGATGTTAAGATATATCAATTTTAGTCATATAAAAAATTATTAACAAATTTGAATATCATCTTGCATGTCAGGATTAGAAAAATCCGGTAAAAGTACCCCTCCCGACAACGAGACTCGTTCCCGATTTACAAGATTAATTTTTAAAATGATTTTTTCGACGATCCAACTGTACGGATGTTAAGATATATCAATTTTAGTCATATGAAAAAATTATTAAAAAATTTGAAATTCATCTTGCATGTCAGGATTAGAAAAATCCGGTAAAAGTACCCCTCCCGACAACGAGACTCGTTCCCGATTTACAAGATTAATTTTTAAAATGATTTTTTCGATGATCCAACCGTACGGATGTTAAGATATATCAATTTTAGTCATATGAAAAAATTATTAAAAAATTTGAAATTCATCTTGCATGTCAGGATTAGAAAAATCCGGTAAAAGTACCCCTCCCGACAACGAGACTCGTTCCCGATTTACAAGATTAATTTTTAAAATGATTGTTTCGAAGATCCAACCATACGGATGTTAAGATATATCAATTTTAGTCATATGAAAAAATTATTAAAAAATTTGAAATTCATCTTGCATGTCAGGATTAGAAAAATCCGGTAAAAGTACCCCTCCCCACAACGAGACTCGTTCCCGATTTACCAGATTAATTTTTAAAATAATTTTTTCGAATGATCCAACCGTACGGATGTTAAGATATATCAATTTTAGTCATATGAAAAAATTATTAAAAAATTTGAAATTCATCTTGCATGTCAAGGATTAGAAAAATCCGGTAAAAGTACCCCTCCCGACAACGAGACTCGTTCCCGATTTACAAGATTAATTTTTAAAATGATTTTTTCGACGATCCAACCTGTACGGATGTTAAGATATATCAATTTTAGTCATATAAAAAATTATTAAAAAATTTAAATTCATCTTGCATGTCAGGATTAGAAAAATCCGGTAAAAGTACACCTCCCGACAACGAGACTCGTTCCCGATTTACAAGATTAATTTTTAAAATGATTTTTTCGATGATCCAACCGTACGGATGTTAAGATATATCAATTTTAGTCATATAAAAAATTATTAACAAATATGATATCCATCTTGCATGTCAGGATTAGAAAAATCCGGTAAAAGTACCCCTCCCGACTACGAGACTCGTTCCCGATTTACAAGATTAATTTTTAAAATGATTTTTTCGATGATCCAACCGTACGGATTTTAAGATATATCAATTTTAGTCATATGAAAAAATTATTAAAAAATTTGAAATTCATCTTGCATGTCAGGATTAGAAAAATCCGGTAAAAGTACCCCTCCCGACAACGAGACTCGTTCCCGATTTACAAGATTAATTTTTAAAATGATTGTTTCGACGATCCAACCATACGGATGTTAAGATATATCAATTTTAGTCATATGAAAAAATTATTAAAAAATTTGAAATTCATCTTGCATGTCAGGATTAGAAAAATCCGGTAAAAGTACCCCTCCCGACAACGAGACTCGTTCCCGATTTACAAGATTAATTTTTAAAATGAGTTTTTTCGACGATCCAACCGTATGATGTTAAGATATATCAATTTTAGTCATATGAAAAAATTATTAAAAAATTTGAAATTCATCTTGCATGTCAGGATTAGAAAAATCCAGGTAAAAGTACCCCTCCCGACAACGAGACTCGTTCCCGATTTACAAGATTAATTTTTAAAATGATTGTTTCGACGATCCAACCATACGGATGTTAAGATATATCAATTTTAGTCATATGAAAAAGTTATTAACAAATTTGAAATCCATCTTGCATGTCAGGATTAGAAAAATCCGGTAAAAGTACCCCTCCCCACAACGAGACTCGTTCCCGATTTACCAGATTAATTTTTAAAATAATTTTTTCGATGATCCAACCGTACGGATGTTAAGATATATCAATTTTAGTCATATGAAAAAATTATTAAAAAATTTGAAATTCATCTTGCATGTTAAGATTAGAAAAATCCGGTAAAAGTACCCCTCCCAACAATGAGACTTGTTCCCGATTTACAAGATTAATTTTTAAACTGATTTTTTCGACGATCCAACTTACCGATGTTAAGATATATCAATTTTATTCATAATAAAAAATTATTAAAAAATTTTAAATTCATCTTGCATGTCAGGATTAGAAAAATCCGGTAAAAGTACACCTCCCGACAACGAGACTCGTTCCCGATTTAGAAGATTAATTTTAAAAATGATTTTTTCGATTATCCAACCGTACGGATGTTAAGATATATCAATTTTAGTCATATAAAAAATTATTAACAAATATGATATCCATCTTGCATGTCAAGATTAGAAAAATCCGGTAAAAGTACCCTTCCCTACTACGAGACTCGTTCCCGATTTACAAGATTAATTTTTAAAATGATTTTTTCGACAATCCAACCATACGGATGTTAAGATATATCAATTTTAGTCATATGAAAAAATTATTAAAAAATTTGAAATTCATCTTGCATGAAAGGATTAGAAAAATCCGGTAAAAGTACCCCTCCCGACAACGAGACTCGTTCCCGATTTACAAGATTAATTTTTAAAATGAGTTTTTCGACGATCCAACCGTACGAATGTTAAGATATATCTACTTTAGTCATATGAAAAAATTATGAAAAAATTTGAAATTCATCTTGCATGTCAGGATTAGAAAAATCCGGTAAAAGTACCCCTCCCAACAACGAGACTTGTTCCGGATTTACAAGATAAATTTTTAAAATGATTGTTTCGATGATCCAACCATACGGATGTTAAGATATATCAATTTTAGTCATATGAAAAAGTTATTAACAAATTTGAAATCCATCTTGCATGTCAGGATTAGAAAAATCCGGTAAAAGTACCCCTCCCCACAACGAGACTCGTTCCCGATTTACCAGATTAATTTTTAAAATAATTTTTTCAATGATCCAACCATACGGATGTTAAGATATAACAATTTTAGTCATATGAAAAAATTATTAAAAAATTTGAAATTCATCTTGCATGTCAAGATTACAAAAATCCGGTAAAAGTACCCCTCCCGATAACGAGACTCGTTCCCGATTTACAAGATTAATTTTTAAACTGATTTTTTCGACGATCCAACAGTACCGATATTAAGATATATCAATTTTATTCGTAATAAAAAAATATTAAAAAAATTTAAATTCATCTTGCATGTCAGGATTAGAAAAATCCGGTAAAAGTACACCTCCCGACAACGAGACTCGTTCCCGATTTACAAGATTAATGTAAAAAATGATTTTTTCGATTATCCAACCGTACGGATGTTAAGATATATCAATTTTAGTCATAAAAAAATTAACAAATATGATATCCATCTTGCATGTCAGGATTAGAAAAATCCGGTAAAAGTACCCTTCCGACTACGAGACACGTTCCCGATTTACAAGATTAATTTTTAAATTGATTTTTTCGATGATCCAACTGTACGGATTTTAAGATATATCAATTTTAATCATATGAAAAAATTATTAAAAAATTTGAAATTCATCTTGCATGTCAGGATTAGGAAAATCCGGTAAAAGTACCCCTCCCGACAACGAGACTCGTTCCCGATTTACAAGATTAATTTTGAAAATGATTGTTTCGACGATCCAACCATACGAATGTTAAGATATATCAACTTTAGTCATATGAAAAAATTATTAAAAAAATTGAAATTCATCTTGCATGTCAGGATTAGAAAAATCCGGTAAAAGTACCCCTCCCGACAACGAGACTCGTTCCCGATTTACAAGATTAATTTTTAAAATGAGTTTTTCCACGATCCAACCGTATGAATGTTCAGATATATCAACTTTAGTCATATGAAAAAATTATTAAAAAATTTGAAATTCATCTTGCATGTCAGGATTAGAAAAATCCAGTAAAAGTACCCCTCCCGACAACGAGACTCGTTCCCGATTTACAAGATTAATTTTTAAAATGATTGTTTCGACGATCCAACCATACGGATGTTAAGATATATCAATTTTAGTCATATGAAAAAGTTATTAACAAATTTGAAATCCATCTTGCATGTCAGGATTAGAAAAATCCGGTAAAAGTACCCCTCCCCACAACGAGACTCGTTCCCGATTTACCAGATTAATTTTTAAAATAATTTTTTCGATGATCCAACCGTACGGATGTTAAGATATATCAATTTTAGTCATATGAAAAAATTATTAAAAAATTTGAAATTCATCTTGCATGTTAAGATTAGAAAAATCCGGTAAAAGTATCCCTCCCAACAATGAGACTTGTTCCCGATTTACAAGATTAATTTTTAAACTGATTTTTTCGACGATCCAACTGTACCGATGTTAAGATATATCAATTTTATTCATAATAAAAAATTATTAAAAAATTTTAAATTCATCTTGCATGTCAGGATTAGAAAAATCCGGTAAAAGTACACCTCCCGACAACGAGACTCGTTCCCGATTTAGAAGATTAATTTTAAAAATGATTTTTTCGATTATCCAACCATACGGATGTTAAGATATATCAATTTTAGTCATATAAAAAAATTATTAACAAATATGATATCCATCTTGCATGTCAAGATTAGAAAAATCCGGTAAAAGTACCCTTCCCTACTACGAGACTCGTTCCCGATTTACAAGATTAATTTTTAAAATGATTTTTTCGATAATCCAACCGTACGGATGTTAAGATATATCAATTTTAGTCATATGAAAAAATTATTAAAAAATTTGAAATTCATCTTGCATGAAAGGATTAGAAAAATCCGGTAAAAGTACCCCTCCCGACAACGAGACTCGTTCCCGATTTACAAGATTAATTTTTAAAATTAGTTTTTCGACGATCCAACCGTACGAATGTTAAGATATATCTACTTTAGTCATATGAAAAAATTATGAAAAAATTTGAAATTCATCTTGCATGTCAGGATTAGAAAAATCCGGTAAAAGTACCCCTCCCCACAAAGAGAGTCGTTACCGATTTACCAGATTAATTTTTAAAATAATTTTTTCGATGATCCAACCGTACGGATGTTAAGATATATCAATTTTAGTCATATGAAAAAATTATTAAAAAATTTGAAATTCATCTTGCATGTCAAGATTATAAAAATCCGGTAAAAGTACCCCTCCCGACAACGAGACTCGTTCCCGATTTACAAGATTAATTTTTAAACTGATTTTTTCGACGATCCAACTGTACCGATATTAAGATATATCAATTTTATTCATAATAAAAAATTATTAAAAAAATTTAAATTCATCTTGCATGTCAGGATTAGAAAAATCCGGTAAAAGTACACCTCCCGACAACGAGACTCGTTCCCGATTTACAAGATTAATTTAAAAAATGATTTTTTCGATTATCCAACCGTACAGATGTTAAGATATATCAATTTTAGTCATAAAAAAATTATTAACAAATATGATATCCATCTTGCATGTCCGGATTAGAAAAATCCGGTAAAAATACCTCTCCCGACTACGAGACTCGTTCCCGATTTACAAGATTAATTTTTAAAATGATTTTTTCGATGATTCAACTGTACGGATTTTAAGATATATCAATTTTAATCATATGAAAAAATTATTAAAAAATTTGAAATTCATCTTGCATGTCAGGATTAGAAAAATCCGTTAAAAGTACCCCTCCCGACAACGAGACTCGTTCCCGATTTACAAGTTAATTTTTAAAATGATTGTTTCGATGATCCAACCATACGGATGTTAAGATATATCAATTTTAGTCATATGAAAAAATTATTAACAAATTTGAAATCCATCTTGCATGTCAGGATTAGAAAAATCCGGTAAAAGTACCCCTCCCCACAATGAGACTCGATCCCGATTTACCAGATTAATTTTTAAAATAATTTTTTCGATGATCCAACCGTACGGATGTTAAGATATATCAATTTTAGTCATATGAAAAAAATATTAAAAAAATTGAAATTCATCTTGCATCTGAGGATTAGAAAAATCCGGTAAAAGTACCCCTCCCGAGAACGAGACTCGTTCCCGATTTATAAAATTAATTTTTAAAATGAGTTTTTCGACGATCCAACCGTACGGATGTTAATATATATCATTTTTATTCATATGAAAAAATTATTAAAAAATTTGAAATTCATCTTGCATGTCAGGATTAGAAAAATTCGGTAAAAGTACCCCTCCCCACAACGAGACTCGTTCCCGATTTACCAGATTAATTTTTAAAATAATTTTTTCGATCATCCAACCGTACGGATGTTAAGATATATCAATTTTAGTTATATGAAAAAATTATTAAAAAATTTTAAATTCATCTTGCATGTCAAGATTATAAAAATCCGGTAAAAGTACCCCTCCCGACAACGAGACTCGTTTCCGATTTACAAGATTAATTTTTAAACTGATTTTTTCGACGATCCAACTGTACCGATATTAAGATATATCAATTTGATTCATAATAAAAAATTATTAAAAAAATTTAAATTCATCTTGCATGTCAGGATTAGAAAAATCCGGTAAAAGTACACCTCCCGACAACGAGACTCGTTCCCGATTTACAAGATTAATTTAAAAAATGATTTTTTTGATTATCCAACTGTACGGATGTTAAGATATATCAATTTTATTCATAAAAAAATTATTAACAAATATGATATCCATCTTGCATGTCAGGATTAGAAAAATCCGGTAAAAGTACCCTTCCGACTACGAGACACGTTCCCGATTTACAAGATTAATTTTTAAATTGATTTTTTCGATGATCCAACTATACGGATTTTAAGATATATCAATTTTCATCATATGAAAAAATTATTAAAAAATTTGAAATTCATCTTGCATGTCAGGATTAGAAAAATCCGGTAAAAGTACCCCTCCCCACAACGAGACTCGTTCCCGATTTACCAGATTAATTTTTAAAATAATTTTTTCAATGATCCAACCGTACGGATGTTAAGATATATCAATTTTAGTCATATGAAAAAATTATTAAAAAATTTGAAATTCATCTTGCATGTCAAGATTATAAAAATCCGGTAAAAGTACCCCTCCCGACAACGAGACTCGTTCCCGATTTACAAGATTAATTTTTAAACTGATTTTTTCGACGATCCAACTGTACCGATATTAAGATATATCAATTTTTTTGTAATAAAAAATTATTAAAAAAATTTAAATTCATCTTGCATGTCAGGATTAGAAAAATCCGGTAAAAGTACACCTCCCGACAACGAGACTCGTTCCCGACTTACAAGATTAATTTAAAAAATGATTTTTTCGATTATCCAACCGTACGGATGTTAAGATATATCAATTTTAGTCATAAAAAAATTAACAAATATGATATCCATCTTGCATGTCAGGATTAGAAAAATCCGGTAAAAGTACCCTTCCGACTACGAGACACATTCCCGATTTACAAGATTAATTTTTAAATTGATTTTTTCGATGATCCAACTGTACGGATTTTAAGATATATCAATTTTAATCATATGAAAAAATTATTAAAAAATTTGAAATTCATCTTGCATGTCAGGATTAGGAAAATCCGGTAAAAGTACCCCTCCCGACAACGAGACTCGTTCCCGATTTACAAGATTAATTTTTAAAATGATTGTTTCGAAGATCCAACCATACGAATGTTAAGATATATCAACTTTAGTCATATGAAAAAATTATTAAAAAAATTGAAATTCATCTTGCATGTCAGGATTAGAAAAATGAGGTAAAAGTACCCCTCCCGACAACGAGACTCGTTCCCGATTTACAAGATTAATTTTTAAAATGAGTTTTTCGACGATCCAACCGTATGAATGTTAAGATATATCAACTTTAGTCATATGAAAAAATTATTAAAAAATTTGAAATTCATCTTGCATGTCAGGATTAGAAAAATCCAGTAAAAGTACCCCTCCCGACAACGAGACTCGTTCCCGATTTACAAGATTAATTTTTAAAATGATTGTTTCGACGATCCAACCATACGGATGTTAAGATATATCAATTTTAGTCATATGAAAAAGTTATTAACAAATTTGAAATCCATCTTGCATGTCAGGATTAGAAAAATCCGGTAAAAGTACCCCTCCCCACAACGAGACTCATTCCCGATTTACCAGATTAATTTTTAAAATAATTTTTTCGATGATCCAACCGTACGGATGTTAAGATATATCAATTTTAGTCATATGAAAAAATTATTAAAAAATTTGAAATTCATCTTGCATGTTAAGATTAGAAAAATCCGGTAAAAGTACCCCTCCCAACAATGAGACTTGTTCCCGATTTACAAGATTAATTTTTAAACTGATTTTTTCGACGATCCAACTGTACCGATGTTAAGATATATCAATTTTATTCATAATAAAAAATTATTAAAAAATTTTAAATTCATCTTGCATGTCAGGATTAGAAAAATCCGGTAAAAGTACACCTCCCGACAACGAGACTCGTTCCCGATTTAGAAGATTAATTTTAAAAATGATTTTTTCGATTATCCAACCGTACGGATGTTAAGATATATCAATTTTAGTCATATGAAAAAATTATTAACAAATTTGAAATCCATCTTGCATGTCAGGATTAGAAAAATCCGGTAAAAGTACCCCTCCCCACAATGAGACTCGATCCCGATTTACCAGATTAATTTTTAAAATAATTTTTTCGATGATCCAACCGTACGGATGTTAAGATATATCAATTTTATTCATATGAAAAAAATATTAAAAAAATTGAAATTCATCTTGCATCTGAGGATTAGAAAAATCCGGTAAAAGTACCCCTCCCGAGAACGAGACTCGTTCCCGATTTATAAGATTAATTTTTAAAATGAGTTTTTCGACGATCCAACCGTACGGATGTTAAGATATATCATTTTTATTCATATGAAAAAATTATTAAAAAATTTGAAATTCATCTTGCATGTCAGGATTAGAAAAATCCGGTAAAAGTACCCCTCCCCACAACGAGACTCGTTCCCGATTTACCAGATTAATTTTTAAAATAATTTTTTCGATGATCCAACCGTACGGATGTTAAGATATATCAATTTTAGTTATATGAAAAAATTATTAAAAAATTTGAAATTCATCTTGCATGTCAAGATTATAAAAATCCGGTAAAAGTACCCCTCCCGACAACGAGACTCGTTCCCGATTTACAAGATTAATTTTTAAACTGATTTTTTCGACGATCCAACTGTACCGATATTAAGATATATCAATTTTATTCATAATAAAAAATTATTAAAAAAATTTAAATTCATCTTGCATGTCAGGATTAGAAAAATCCGGTAAAAGTACACCTCCCGACAACGAGACTCGTTCCCGATTTACAAGATTAATTTCAAAAATGATTTTTTTGATTATCCAACTGTACGGATGTTAAGATATATCAATTTTAGTCATAAAAAAATTATTAACAAATATGATATCCATCTTGCATGTCAGGATTAGAAAAATCCGGTAAAAGTACCCTTCCGACTACGAGACACGTTCCCGATTTACAAGATTAATTTTTAAATTGATTTTTTCGATGATCCAACTATACGGATTTTAAGATATATCAATTTTAATCATATGAAAAAATTATTAAAAAATTTAAAATTCATCTTGCATGTCAGGATTAGAAAAATCCGGTAAAAGTACCCCTCCCCACAACGAGACTCGTTCCCGATTTACCAGATTAATTTTTAAAATAATTTTTTCAATGATCCAACCGTACGGATGTTAAGATATATCAATTTTAGTCATATGAAAAAATTATTAAAAAATTTGAAATTCATCTTGCCTGTCAAGATTATAAAAATACGGTAAAAGTACCCCTCCCGACAACGAGACTCGTTCCCGATTTACAAGATTAATTTTTAAACTGATTTTTTCGACGATCCAACTGTACCGATATTAAGATATATCAATTTTATTCGTAATAAAAAATTATTAAAAAAATTTAAATTCATCTTGCATGTCAGGATTAGAAAAATCCGGTAAAAGTACACCTCCCGACAACGAGACTCGTTCCCGATTTACAAGATTAATTTAAAAAATGATTTTTTCGATTATCCAACCGTACGGATGTTAAGATATATCAATTTTAGTCATAAAAAAATTAACAAATATGATATCCATCTTGCATGTGAGGATTAGAAAAATGAGGTAAAAGTACCCCTCCCGACAACGAGACTCGTTCCCGATTTACAAGATTAATTTTTAAAATGAGTTTTTCGACGATCCAACCGTATGAATGTTAAGATATATCAACTTTAGTCATATGAAAAAATTATTAAAAAATTTGAAATTAATCTTGCATGTCAGGATTAGAAAAATCCAGTAAAAGTACCCCTCCCGACAACGAGACTCGTTCCCGATTTACAAGATTAATTTTTAAAATGATTGTTTCGACGAGCCAACCATACGGATGTTAAGATATATCAATTTTAGTCATATGAAAAAGTTATTAACAAATTTGAAATCCATCTTGCATGTCAGGATTAGAAAAATCCGGTAAAAGTACCCCTCCCCACAACGAGACTCGTTCCCGATTTACCAGATTAATTTTTAAAATAATTTTTTCGATGATCCAACCGTACGGATGTTAAGATATATCAATTTTAGTCATATGAAAAAATTATTAAAAAATTTGAAATTCATCTTGCATGTTAAGATTAGAAAAATCCGGTAAAAGTACCCCTCCCAACAATGAGACTTGTTCCCGATTTACAAGATTAATTTTTAAACTGATTTTTTCGACGATCCAACTGTACCGTTGTTAAGATATATCAATTTTATTCATAATAAAAAATTATTAAAAAAATTTAAATTCATCTTGCATGTCAGGATTAGAAAAATCCGGTAAAAGTACACCTCCCGACAACGAGACTCGTTCCCGATTTACAAGATTAATTTAAAAAATGATTTTTTTGATTATCCAACTGTACGGATGTTAAGATATATCAATTTTAGTAATAAAAAAATTATTAACAAATATGATATCCATCTTGCATGTCAGGATTAGAAAAATCCGGTAAAAGTACCCTTCCGACTACGAGACACGTTCCCGATTTACAAGATTAATATTTAAATTGATTTTTTCGATGATCCAACTGTACGGATTTTAAGATATATCAATTTTAATCATATGAAAAAATTATTAAAAAATTTGAAATTCATCTTGCATGTCAGGATTAGGAAAATCCGGTAAAAGTACCCCTCCCGACAACGAGACTCGTTCCCGATTTACAAGATTAATTTTTAAAATGATTGTTTCGACGATCCAACCATACGAATGTTAAGATATATCAACTTTAGTCATATGAAAAAATTATTAAAAAAATTGAAATTCATCTTGCATGTCAGGATTAGAAAAATCCGGTAAAAGTACCCCTCCCGACAACGAGACTCGTTCCCGATTTACAAGATTAATTTTTAAAATGAGTTTTTCGACGATCCAACCGTATGAATGTTAAGATATATCAACTTTAGTCATATGAAAAAATTATTAAAAAATTTGAAATTCATCTTGCATGTCAGGATTAGAAAAATCCAGTAAAAGTACCCCTCCCGACAACGAGACTCGTTCCCGATTTACAAGATTAATTTTTAAAATGATTGTTTCGACGATCCAACCATACGGATGTTAAGATATATCAATTTTAGTCATATGAAAAAGTTATTAACAAATTTGAAATCCATCTTGCATGTCAGGATTATAAAAATCCGGTAAAAGTACCCCTCCCCACAACGAGACTCGTTCCCGATTTACCAGATTAATTTTTAAAATAATTTTTTCGATGATCCAACCGTACGGATGTTAAGATATATCAATATTAGTCATATGAAAAAATTATTAAAAAATTTGAAATTCATCTTGCATGTTAAGATTAGAAAAATCCGGTAAAAGTACCCCTCCCAACAATGAGACTTGTTCCCGATTTACAAGATTAATTTTTAAACTGATTTTTTCGACGATCCAACTGTACCGATGTTAAGATATATCAATTTTATTCATAATAAAAAATTATTAAAAAAATTTAAATTCATCTTGCATGTCAGGATTAGAAAAATCCGGTAAAAGTACACCTCCGGACAACGAGACTCGTTCCCGATTTAGAAGATTAATTTTAAAAATGATTTTTTCGATTATCCAACCGTACGGATGTTAAGATATATCAATTTTAGTCATATAAAAAAATTATTAACAAATATGATATCCATCTTGCATGTCAAGATTAGTAAAATCCGGTAAAAGTACCCTTCCCTACTACGAGACTCGTTCCCGATTTACAAGATTAATTTTTAAAATGATTTTTTCGACAATCCAACCGTACGGATGTTAAGATATATCAATTTTAGTCATATGAAAAAATTATTAAAAAAATTGAAATTCATCTTGCATGAAAGGATTAGAAAAATCCGGTAAAAGTACCCCTCCCGACAACGACACTCGTTCCCGATTTACAAGATTAATTTTTAAAATGAGTTTTTCGATGATCCAACCGTACGAATGTTAAGATATATCTACTTTAGTCATATGAAAAAATTATGAAAAAATTTGAAATTCATCTTGCATGTCAGGATTAGAAAAATACGGTAAAAGTACCCCTCCCAACAACGAGACTTGTTCCCGATTTACAAGATAAATTTTTAAAATGATTGTTTCGACGATCCAACCATACGGATGTTAAGATATATCAATTTTAGTCATATGAAAAAGTTATTAACAAATTTGAAATCCATCTTGCATGTCAGGATTAGAAAAATCCGGTAAAAGTACCCCTCCCCACAACGAGACTCGTTCCCGATTTACCAGATTAATTTTTAAAATAATTTTTTCAATGATCCAACCATACGGATGTTAAGATATAACAATTTTAGTCATATGAAAAAATTATTAAAAAATTTGAAATTCATCTTACATGTCAGGATTAGAAAAATCCGGTAAAAGTACCCCTCCCCACAACGAGACTAGTTCCCGATTTACCAGATTAATTTTTAAAATAATTTTTTCGATGATCCAACCGTACGGATGTTAAGATATATCAATTTTAGTCATATGAAAAAATTATTAAAAAATTTGAAATTCATCTTGCATGTTAAGATTAGAAAAATCCGGTAAAAGTACCCCTCCCAACAATGAGACTTGTTCCCGATTTACAAGATTAATTTTTAAACTGATTTTTTCGACGATCCAACTGTACCGTTGTTAAGATATATCAATTTTATTCATAATAAAAAATTATTAAAAAAATTTAAATTCATCTTGCATGTCAGGATTAGAAAAATCCGGTAAAAGTACACCTCCCGACAACGAGACTCGTTCCCGATTTACAAGATTAATTTAAAAAATGATTTTTTTGATTATCCAACTGTACGGATGTTAAGATATATCAATTTTAGTCATAAAAAAATTATTAACAAATATGATATCCATCTTGCATGTCAGGATTAGAAAAATCCGGTAAAAGTACCCTTCCGACTACGAGACACGTTCCCGATTTACAAGATTAATTTTTAAATTGATTTTTTCGATGATCCAACTGTACGGATTTTAAGATATATCAATTTTAATCATATGAAAAAATTATTAAAAATTTTGAAATTCATCTTGCATGTCAGGATTAGGAAAATCCGGTAAAAGTACCCCTCCCGACAACGAGACTCGTTCCCGATTTACAAGATTAATTTTTAAAATGATTGTTTCGACGATCCAACCATACGAATGTTAAGATATATCAACTTTAGTCATATGAAAAAATTATTAAAAAAATTGAAATTCATCTTGCATGTCAGGATTAGAAAAATCCGGTAAAAGTACCCCTCCCGACAACGAGACTCGTTCCCGATTTACAAGATTAATTTTTAAAATGAGTTTTTCGATGATCCAACCGTATGAATGTTAAGATATATCAACTTTAGTCATATGAAAAAATTATTAAAAAATTTGAAATTCATCTTGCATGTCAGGATTAGAAAAATCCAGTAAAAGTACCCCTCCCGACAACGAGACTCGTTCCCGATTTACAAGATTAATTTTTAAAATGATTGTTTCGACGATCCAACCATACGGATGTTAAGATATATCAATTTTAGTCATATGAAAAAGTTATTAACAAATTTGAAATCCATCTTGCATGTCAGGATTATAAAAATCCGGTAAAAGTACCCCTCCCCACAACGAGACTCGTTCCCGATTTACCAGATTAATTTTTAAAATAATTTTTTCGATGATCCAACCGTACGGATGTTAAGATATATCAATATTAGTCATATGAAAAAATTATTAAAAAATTTGAAATTCATCTTGCATGTTAAGATTAGAAAAATCCGGTAAAAGTACCCCTCCCAACAATGAGACTTGTTCCCGATTTACAAGATTAATTTTTAAACTGATTTTTTCGACGATCCAACTGTACCGATGTTAAGATATATCAATTTTATTCATAATAAAAAATTATTAAAAAATTTTAAATTCATCTTGCATGTCAGGATTAGAAAAATCCGGTAAAAGTACACCTCCCGACAACGAGACTCGTTCCCGATTTAGAAGATTAATTTTAAAAATGATTTTTTCGATTATCCAACCGTACGGATGTTAAGATATATCAATTTTAGTCATATAAAAAATTATTAACAAATATGATATCCATCTTGCATGTCAAGATTAGAAAAATCCGGTAAAAGTACCCTTCCCTACTACGAGACTCGTTCCCGATTTACAAGATTAATTTTTAAAATGATTTTTTCGACAATCCAACCGTACGGATGTTAAGATATATCAATTTTAGTCATATGTAAAAATTATTAAAAAAATTGAAATTCATCTTGCATGAAAGGATTAGAAAAATCCGGTAAAAGTACCCCTCCCGACAACGACACTCGTTCCCGATTTACAAGATTAATTTTTAAAATGAGTTTTTCGATGATCCAACCGTACGAATGTTAAGATATATCTACTTTAGTCATATGAAAAAATTATGAAAAAATTTGAAATTCATCTTGCATGTCAGGATTAGAAAAATCCGGTAAAAGTACCCCTCCCAACAACGAGACTTGTTCCCGATTTACAAGATAAATTTTTAAAATGATTGTTTCGACGATCCAACCATACGGATGTTAAGATATATCAATTTTAGTCATATGAAAAAGTTATTAACAAATTTGAAATCCATCTTGCATGTCAAGATTAGAAAAATCCGGTAAAAGTACCCCTCCCCACAACGAGACTCGTTCCCGATTTACCAGATTAATTTTTAAAATAATTTTTTCAATGATCCAACCATACGGATGTTAAGATATAACAATTTTAGTCATATGAAAAAATTATTAAAAAATTTGAAATTCATCTTACATGTCAGGATTAGAAAAATCCGGTAAAAGTACACCTCCCGACAACGAGACTCGTTCCCGATTTACAAGATTAATTTAAAAAATGATTTTTTCGATTATCCAACCATACGGATGTTAAGATATATCAATTTTAGTCATAAAAAAATAATTAACAAATATGATATCTATCTTGCTTGTCAGGATTAGAAAAATCCGGTAAAAGTACCCTTCCGACTACGAGACACGATCCCGATTTACAAGATTAATTTTTAAATTGAGTTTTTCGATGATCCAACTGTACGGATTTTAAGATATATCAATTTTAATCATATGAACAAATTATTAAAAAATTTGAAATTCATCTTGCATGTCAGGATTAGAAAAATCCGGTAAAAGTACCCCTCCGTACAACGAGAATTGTTCCCAATTTACAAAATTGATTTTTAAAATGATTTTTTCGACGATCCAACCGTACGGATGTTAATATATATCAATTTTAGTCATATGAAAAAATTATTAAAAAAATTGAAATTCATCTTGCATGAAAGGATTAGAAAAATCCGGTAAAAGTACACCTCCCGACAACGAGACTCGTTCCTGATTTACAAGATTAATTTTAAAATTGATTTTTTCGATTATCCAACCGTACGGATGTTAAGATATATCAATTTTAGTCATATAAAAAAATTATTAACAAATATGATATCCATCTTGCATGTCAGGATTAGAAAAATCCGGTAAAAGTACCCCTCCCGACTACGAGACTCGTTCCCGATTTACAAGATTAATTTTTAAAATGATTTTTTCCATTATCCAACGGTACAGATTTTAAGATATATCAATTTTAATCATATGAAAAAATTATTAAAAAATTTGATATTTATCTTGCATGTCAGGATTAGAAAAATCCGGTAAAAGTACCCCTCCCGACAACGAGACTCGTTCCCGATTTACAAGTTAATTTTTAAAATGATTGTTTCGAAGATCCAACCATACGGATGTTAAGATATATCAATTTTAGTCATATGAAAAAATTATTAACAAATTTGAAATCCATCTTGCATGTCAGGATTAGAAAAATCCGGTAAAAGTACCCCTCCCCACAACGAAACTCGATCCCGATTTACCAGATTAATTTTTAAATTAATTTTTTCGATGATCCAACCGTACGGATGTTAAGATATATCAATTTTAGTCATGTGAATAAAATATTAAAAAAATTGAAATTCATCTTGCATGTGAGGATTAGAAAAATCCGGTAAAAGTACCCCTCCCGAGAACGAGACTCGTTCCCGATTTACAAGATTAATTTTTAAAATGAGTTTTTTGACGATCCAACCGTACGGATGTTAAGATATATCATTTTTATTCATATGAAAAAATTATTAAAAAATTTGAAATTCATCTTGCATGTCAGGATTAGAAAAATCCGGTAAAAGTACCCCTCCCCACAACGAGACTCGTTCCCGATTTACCAGATTAATTTTTAAAATATTTTCTTCGATGATCCAACTGTACGGCTGTTAAGATATATCAATTTTAGTCATATGAAAAAATTATTAAAAAATTTGAAATTCATCTTGCATGTCAAGATTACAAAAATCTGGTAAAAGTACCCCTCCCGACAACGAGACTCGTTCCCGATTTACAAGATTAATTTTTAAACTGATTTTTTCGACGATCCAACTGTACCGATGTTAAGATATATCAATTTTATTCATAATAAAAAATTATTAAAAAATTTAAATTCATCTTGCATGTCAGGATTAGAAAAATCCGGTAAAAGTACACCTCCCGACAACGAGACTCGTTCCCTATTTACAAGATTAATTTAAAAAATGATTTTTTCGATTATCCAACCGTACGGATGTTAAGATATATCAATTTTAGTCATATAAAAAAATTATTAACAAATATGATATCCATCTTGCATGTCAGGATTAGAAAAATCCGGTAAAAGTACCCTTCCCGACTACGAGACACGTTTCCGATTTACAAGATTAATTTTTAAATTGATTTTTTGGATGATCCAACTGTACGGATTTTAAGATATATCAATTTTAATCATATGAAAAAATTATTAAATAATTTGAAATTCATCTTTCATGTCAGGATTAGAAAAATCCGGTAAAAGTACCTCTCCGTACAACGAGAATTGTTCCCAATTTACAAAATTAATTTTTAAAATGATTTTTTCGATGATCCAACCGTACGGATGTTAAGATATATCAATTTTAGTCATATGAAAAAATTATTAAAAAATTTGAAATTCATCTTGCATGAAAGGATTAGAAAAATCCGATAAAAGTACCCCTCCCGACAACGAGACTCGTTCCCGATTTACAAGATTAATTTTTAAAATGAGTTTATCGACGATCCAACCATACGAATGTTAAGATATATCAACTTTAGTCATATGAAAAAATTATTAAAAAATTTGAAATTCATCTTGCATGTCAGGATTAGAAAAATCCGGTAAAAGTACCCCTCCCGAAAACGAGACTCGTTCCCGATTTACAAGATTAATTTTTAAAATGATTGTTTCGCCATCCAACCATACGGATGTTAAGATATATCAATTTTAGTCATATGAAAAAATTATTATCAAATTTGAAATCCATCTTTGATAAGTGGCATTTTATACCACTTAGAACGTCTTAAAATGGCTTAAATTGGTGTCTTGAAATCAAGTATTTTGTGTATTTGATGCGTTTTTCTAGTGTTTATGCATTTCAGGGTTTTAGTTGCATTTCGGGGGAGGAATCATCAAGAATAAGCCTTGGCATGTGTTCACCATTGCGAGAGGAAAGAAACGGGCAGATTACGGCGAAGAAATGGAGCGAAATCAGAATTTTTCCAATAGAGGTCTGAGCGCCCGCTCAGCCTGAGCGGCCGCGCAGGGTCGGGATAAAAGACAAATTATTTTTGGACTTCTACTTCTGTTTGGTTTCCACTTCTATGTAATCTGAGTTTTATGGGACTATTATATAAGTAGATTTGAGACGTTTTCACAAGTGTGGATTGAAGAAGATTGTGTTTTTACGCAAGGAGCGAAGGAGATAAGGAAGAAGACCGATTTAGCACACCGCAACGAAGAGGAAGCATATATTCTTGTGATTCTTGTTTCGTTGTAACTTTAGATGCTAGTTTTCTTGCTTTGAACTTATTTACTCTTGTGACGTACTCTGTTTTAATATAATTAGTTTAGTTATTATTTTCTTGTGTTTGTTTATCATGATTTCATATGAACCCATGATGACGATAAGTGCTATTATGGGCTAATCGTGATCATGGGGTTGCAACGGATTTATTATGGAATTCTTTAGTTAATTGTTTAATACTTTAGTGTGTGATGATTGCATGATATCTAGTATTGGTTGTGCGTATTCGTCTTATGTGCATCGCGAACATATAAGATAGGGTGTTAATCTCTTGTGAAGCGACGGTGGATCTTGAGATTTAGAACTTGCCATGCTAGCATAGGTTCATGTACGTTGTGCATGATTAGTGGGTAACTCTAACAGTTTTATTTGCCCTATGTAATCAAAAGGAATAACTTGTGCTTAAATCGTTGTGTTGTCAATTTCTGTAGACATATGGGAACTCAACATAATTGATGACTATTCAACTTCTATCTTAATTGTGGATGCTTGGTAGAATGGTATTAGTATAATGAAAGTTGGCTTTTATCAGTTTCGTGTTATTCGATTAATATCATCACTGTCACATGCTAAAGGTAATAACAATGGCTATAGAAGGAAGTAATAATGAAGTTGTGATCTCATGAGTGTTTTATTATTAATAAATTGAAGTGTTAGTTAAGTGATTAATTAAGTAGTTAATTATAGTTAATATTTAATCAACAATTTTAAGTGTTAGTATCTTAACATTGAGAAGTAATCATACATTGGTGAGTAAGTTTAATTAGACAATAATTTAGTCTGAGTCTCTGAGGGAACGAACTAGAAAGTATTCTATATTACTTGCGAACGCGTATACTTGCGTGAATATTAGCGCGTGTTTTCGCCCTAACAAGTTTTTGGCGCCGCTGCCGGGGACTCGGCGTATTTGTTTAGTTTATATACTTACCATCATTGGTCATTAGGACTCAGTGATTAGGACGTAGTAGTTACTTATTTTTTCCGGTTGTGTTTCAGGTACTTTAGCAAGCGTTTATGCAAACTCGTTCTCGTGCTCGCAAGAGGACTTTAGATACAGCTGAGGAGACAGACGAAGTTCTTGATATTCCGGAGAAGTTAGATTTTGAGGATTCAGATTCAGGAACTGAGCAGAAAGAACCAGTAAATATGGGAGATCGTATTGTCCAAGCTGATCCAGCTCTTAAGGATTTTTCTCAGCCTAAAATTGATGACATTCAGTCAAGCATCCTTCATCCGGCTATTCAAGCTAACACCTTTGAAATCAAGCCGGGCACTATTCAGATGGTGCAGAATTCTGTTTCTTTTGGAGGAGCGGCAACTGAAGACCCCAACATGCACATAAGGAATTTTGTCGAGATCTGCAGCACTTTTAAGTATAATGGCGTGACTGATGAGGCTATCAAGTTGAGGCTTTTCCCATTCTCACTGAGGGACAAGGCTAAAGACTGGTTACATTCTGAACCAGCTGGGTCCATCACTACGTGGCAAGATCTTGCGCAAAAGTTTCTGGTGAAGTTTTATCCGATGGCAAAGACTGCTGCTATGAGGAGTGCTCTTACTCAGTTTGCACAGCAACCTACAGAATCTATGTGCGAGGCTTGGGAACGCTACAAGGAAATGTTGAGAAAATGTCCACATCATGGAATGCCGGATTGGATGGTGATCACTGGTTTCTATAATGGTTTGGGGGCTCAATCTCGGCCCATGCTCGATGCAGCAGCTGGAGGCGCCTTATGGGCTAAAAGCTATACTGAGGCGTATAATCTTATAGAGACGATGGCTGCAAATGAGCATCAAAACCCAACTCAGAGGATGACGTCAGGCAAGTTAGCAGGTATTCTGGAAGTTGATGCAGCCACCGCTATTGCAGCCCAGCTCCAAGCGCTATCAATGAAGGTTGATTCTCTGGCTACGTATGGAGTTAATCAAATAGCTATGGTTTGTGAGCTTTGTGCAGGTTCTCATGCTACGGATCAGTGTTCTCTTGTCAGCGAATCTGTTCAGTATGTGAATAATTATCAGCGACAACAGCAGCCTGTGCCAGCGACCTATCATCCTAACAACAGAAATCATCCAAATTTCAGCTGGGGGAATAATCAGAATGCTATTCAGCCACCATATCAGCAAGGAGTGAGTAAACAGTTTAACCCACCTGGATTCCAGCAACCTCAGCAGTATGCTACAAGGCAATCATATCCTCAACAGGGAAGTGCAGCTGCACCTACTAGTGCTGATTTTGAGGAACTTAAGCTGTTGTGCAAGAGTCAGGCGGTTTCTAACAAGACCTTGGAAAATCAAATCGGTCAATTAGCCAATGCAGTGCTCAATCGTCAACCTGGCACTCTTCCTAGTGACACGGAAGTACCAGGCAGGAAGGAAGCTAAAGAGCAAGTCAAGGCTATTACCTTAAGGTCTGTAAAAGTAGCTGATGCTGAAAAGGCAAAAGAAGTAGACGCTAAAATTAGAGGTGAAGAATCTACGCAAAAGGAGAAAGCGGCGGAATCAAGGAAGACTACTGTTGAACACACTCTGCCTGAAACTAATACAGGGGAGAAACAGCTCTATCCTCCACCACCTTTTCCTAAGAGATTGCAGCAACAAAAGCTGGATAGACAGTTCGGAAAGTTTCTGGAGGTGTTCAAGAAACTTCACATCAATATACCTTTCGCTGAGGCTCTTGAACAAATGCCTAGTTATGCGAAGTTTATGAAGACTATTCTTTCAAGGAAGGTGAAACTGGATGACCTTGAAACCGTTGCTCTCACGAAAGAATGCAGCGCTGTTCTGCAGCAAAAGTTACCACCAAAACTGAAAGATCCAGGAAGCTTCACCATTCCTTGCACAATTGGCAATCTGACGTTTGACAAGTGCCTTTGTGATTTGGGAGCAAGCATTAATCTGATGCCGTTGTAGATCTTTAAAAAGCTGGATCTGCCTGATCCAAAACCCACATACATGTCACTACAATTGGCTGACCGTTCCATTACTTACCCAAGGGGCATAGTTGAGGATGTGCTCGTCAAGGTGGATAAGCTCTTCTTTCCAGCAGATTTTGTTATTCTGGATTTTGAGGAACATAAGAAGATTCCCATAATCCTGGGAAGGCCTTTCTTGGCTACTGGCCGTACCTTGATAGATGTGCAAAAATGTGAACTTACTATGTGGGTCCAAGATCAGGATGTGACCTTCAACGTATTCAAGGTAATGAAATTCCCTATAGAAGATGAGGAGTGCTTAAAAGTGGATGTGATTGATTCTGCGGTTACTTCGGAACTCAATCACATGCTAATGTCTGATGCATTGAAAAAGGCCTTAGTGGGGGATTTTGACAGCGATGATGAAGATAGCAACGAGCAATTACAATATCTGAACGCTTCTCCCTGGAAGCGAAAGCTGGACATACCATTTGAATCTCTTGGTACTTCTGACCTTAAGAACGCTGAAGGGAAGCTCAAACCATCAATAGAGGAAGCACCTACCTTGGAGCTCAAGCCATTACCTGAGCACTTGAGGTATGCTTTTTTAGGTGATTCATCTACGTTACCTGTTATTATTTCATCTGACCTTTCAGGTAGTGAGGAAGACAAGCTCTTAAGGATTTTGAGAGAATTCAAATCGGCTATAGGATGGACCATAGCAGACATCAAGGGGATAAGTCCTTCATATTGTATGCATAAAATTCTGCTAGAGGAAGGTAGTAAGCCAACTGTGGAACAGCAGCGAAGACTAAATCCCATCATGAAGGAGGTGGTGAAGAAAGAAATTCTGAAATGGCTAGATGCAGGCATCATTTATCCTATTCCTGACAGCTCGTGGGTGACCCCGTACAATGTGTACCTAAGAAGGGAGGTATCACTGTGGTCGCAAATGAAAAAAATGAGCTCATCCCTACTCGAACAGTTACAGGATGGAGAGTATGCATGGATTATAGAAAATTGAACAATGCCACAAGGAAGGATCACTTCCCTCTTCCATTTATTGATCAGATGCTTGACAGATTGGCGGGACATGAGTATTTTTGTCTTCTGGATGGTTATTCCGGGTATAATCAGATTTGTATTGCACTAGAGGATCAGGAAAAGACTACCTTCACTTGTCCATTTGGCACGTTTGCTTTTCGCAGAGTTTCATTTGGGTTATGTGGCGCCCCGGCCACCTTTCAGAGATGTATGATGGCTATATTCTCTGACATGATTGGAAATAACGTCGAAGTGTTCATGGATGACTTCTCCGTCTTTGGACACTCATATGATGAATGTTTGAATAATCTGCGCGCCGTACTCAAAAGATGCGTGGAAACTAATTTGGTGCTCAATTGGGAGAAATGTCATTTTATGGTGCGTGAAGGCATTATCCTTGGGCATAAGGTCTCTAGCAAGGGTCTGGAGGTGGACAAGGCCAAGGTGGGAGTCATTGAAAATCTTCCCCCACCTAATTCTGTGAAAGGAATCCGTAGTTTTCTTGGTCATGCGGGTTTTTATCGGCGATTCATCAAGGACTTTTCAAAGATATCTAAGCCGTTGTGCAATTTGCTGGAGAAAGATGTGCCTTTCAAATTTGATGATGAATGTTTGGCAGCATTCGAGACTCTCAAGAAGAGTTTGATCACTGCACCAGTTATTACAGCACCAGATTGGACAGAACCGTTTGAGATGATGTGTGATGCGAGTGATTATGCGGTAGGTGCAGTTCTGGGACAGCGCAAGAAAAATCTCTTCCATGTGGTCTACTATGCGAGTATGACTTTAAATAGTGCCCAATTGAACTACACCACTACTGAGAAGGAGCTTTGGCTATAGTCTTTGGTTTTGAGAAATTTCGATCTTATCTGCTTGGTACGAAAGTAACAGTATTCACTGATCATGCAGCTATTCGCTATCTGGTTTCTAAGAAGGATTCGAAGCCGAGACTCATTCGTTGGGTGCTTTTACTTCAGGAATTTGAGTTAGAGATCAAAGATAGAAAAGGTACTGAGAATCAAGTAGCTAACCATCTCTCTAGGTTGGAGAATCCCGATTATACTTCACAAGATAGGACTTTAATCAATGAATCTTTTCCGGATGAGCAGTTGTTTGCAATTCAGGAGGAAGAACCATGGTTTGCAGATATTGTAAACTATCTCGTCAGCAATATAATGCCTCCTAATTTGACATCCGCTCAAAAGAAGAAGTTTCTGCATGAGGTGAAGTGGTATATGTGGGATGAACCATATTTATTTAGACAGGGAGCTGACCAGATAATCAGGAGATGTATCCCGTTCTGTGAGACGGAGGGGATATTACGAGACTGCAATTCCACGGTTTATGGTGGACACTATGGTGGTGAGAAGATGGCAGCTCGTATTCTGCAAGTAGGTTTTTTCTGGCCTACTTTGTTCAAGGATGCTCATCAGTTTGTTTTAAGGTGTGATCGTTGCCAAAGAGTGGGAAATTTGTCAAGGAAGGATGAAATGCCATTAAATGTGATGCTTGAAGTCGAGGTCTTTGATGTATGGGGAATCAATTTCATGGGGCCTTTTATCTCATCTGGTAATAATCAGTACATCTTGCTGGCAGTCGATTATGTCTCAAAATGGGTCGAAGTTAATGCTTTACCGACAAATGATGCAAAGGCAGTGCTAAATTTTCTTCATAAGCAAATTTTCACAAGGTTTGGAACACCTCGGGTAATCATAAGTGATGAAGGATCGCATTTTTGCAACCGTAAGTTCACTTCTATGATGCAGCGTTATAATGTGAATCATCGAGTAGCTACTGCCTATCATCCGCAAACAAATGGTCAAGCGGAAGTGTCTAACAGAGAGATAAAGCGCATTCTAGAGAAGGTTGTTTGTCCGTCAAGGAAGGATTGGTCTTTAAAGCTCGATGAAGCTGTTTGGGCTTACAGAACAGCATACAAAACTCCACTTGGGATGTCACCATTTCAGTTGGTGTACGGTAAGGGATGTCATCTACCTGCGGAGCTTGAGCATAAGGCCTACTGGGCATTGAAGAAGTTAAACCTGGATTTAGATGCAGCTGGTAAGAAAAGAATGCTTCAGCTTAATGAACTTGATGAATTTCGACTTCAAGCGTACGAAAATAATAAAATGTATAAGGAAAAGGTGAAGAGGTGGCACGATAGGAAGCTGCATCCAAAGTTATTTGTGCCAGGGTAACAAGTTCTCTTATTCAACTCTCGGCTCCGACTTTTTCCTGGGAAGTTGAAATCAAGGTGGTCTGGACCTTTTATTGTCAAAACTGTGTTTCCACATGGAGCGGTGGAAATTTTTGAGAATGATCCGGACCAAGCATTCAAGGTTAACGGTCAGCGGTTGAAGCACTACTATGGGGACAGGGCAAACCGAGAAGTGGTTAGTGCCATTTTGTTGACTACTTGAGAAGGGTACGAAACTTCAAGCTAATGACGAAAAAAGCGCTGTGTGGGAGGCAACCCATGAATTGTTGTTACAGGAACCCTTAGAAGTTAATAACCTATCCAAAAACACAAAAAAATCAGAAAACAGGGGCTGAAAATTTTTTTTTCCAGTGACCCCCTGAGCGCCCGCTCAGCTTTGCTGAGCGACCGCGCAGCAAGCTGAGCGCCCGCTCAGCTTTGCTGAGCGACCGCGCAGCAAGCTGAGCGCCCGCTCAGTTTTGCTGAGCGACCGCTCAGGGGTCGAGTACCAGAATTTTTTTCAGTTCAAAAAAAAAAAACACAAAAACAGTTTTAGCCCATAAACCCACGATTTGTTCCCACTACCCCATCATTTTACTCCTTAATTCCCAAACCCTAATCTAATCCACACCCTATATATACATACACCTATCATACATCTCTCCCACAAAACTTCCTACACTTAAACCCTCTCACAAACATCAAAAATCAGTTCTTACACACTTTTATTCACGAATCAATGGCACCCAAGAGAGCACGCACTATTGACAGCAGCAACACAGTTCCTACTGCTGATTCATCGAGGGGTACTGCTGCAAGGCCTCGGTTAACTGACAGAGCTGCGGAGGAGGAGTACACTAGGCTATTGGGGAAGCCGATTCTAAAGGAGAGGGGGTTTTTACCATCGGGGAGGGATGGTGAGTTGCTGCCCATGATTGCAGAGAAGGGGTGGATAGCTTTTTGTGAGTCACCCGAAGCAGTACCGATGAGCGTTGTTCGCGAGTTCTACGCGAACGTGAAGGCCGAAAAGAATGGGTTTTATGTGGTCCGTGGGCTGACGGTTGATTATCATCCTGCGGTGATTCGCCGTGTGATTGGACAGCGAGAGAGGAAGCCCGAGGAGGAGAACTGGAATGAAAAGACTGCTGAGGATTTTGACTTGGATTTGATTTGTGCGACTCTCTGTCGACCGGGCACAGTTTGGACCTGCAGGACCGGCACTAATGAGTATCGTCACTTTCCGGCGATCGCCATGAACAGGTATGCCCGTGCATGGAATGCATTTATTTGTGCTAATATTTTGCCTTCTTCGCATGCACACGAGGTCACAGTTGAGAGAGCACAGTTGTTGTGGGAAATTCTGAATGAGGAATACTATGTGGACCTTGGTGAGTTTATCTACCAAGGAATTCTGAAGTTTTTGAGGGGAGCGAAGCATATGAACATCCCTTATGCATCTACGGTTACGAAGCTATGCCGAGCAGTGGGAGTGAACTGGCCGGCTCATGAGCAGTTGCAGTTGCCAGCAGCTCCGATTGATTCTGGCACTCTGAATGGGATGCAGGAGTGGACCGGTGGTGAGCCTGAGGAGCATGGGCTGGGTTATCGTCTTCCAAGAGGGCGTCCAGCACGAGGTGCTACTATGGCTAGGCCAGGGCGTGATGAGGCTGGTTCTTCGGGAGCTCAGGAGGGTGCTGGGATGGTTGATGCCCAGTATAGGAGGTTTTCGCGGCGGATGGATGCCATGTATGAGACGCAGAGCAGGTTTGCTCAGGAGCTCACCCTTGCGTTAGGGACTGCTTTTCGAGGCCTTGGAGCTGATATCCAGTGGCCAGTTTTTGGTGAGGACTCTGTATACCCGCCGCCTGATACTCCACCCACTGAGGGTGATGATGATGACTCCGAGTAGGTATACCCAGTGTTCCTTTCTACTACTTTCACTAAGGACAGTGAAGATTTTTAGTTTGGGGGTGGTAGTTAAGGAATATTGTGTGTGTGTCATTTAGTTGCATATTCATGATAGTTTAGTTCATATAGTTGCATAATTTATGCCATATAGTTTTTTTTTTATAAATGTCATGTAGCTCATGCATTTACCATGATCCCTTTTGCAATGATTTATCGACTGAATTGTGATATTGATGCGAGTGTAGTGATAGCATTAAAGTGATATTAAGTTGTGTAAGTTGATATGCATGCTAGAAACAATTGTAAGTCCACTAAGTCTTAGAGAATGCGTAAGGGCTAGATTGTTGTTATGATTTGGTTGTTTTCAAGGTCAATCTACTTATTATGCTTAGAATTCGATTATAGGTTCTTAGTGATAAAGACATGAAAAAGAAAAAATTTTGGAGAAAAAAATATGGAAGTTGTTGCTAGTTGTGGCTAGGCGTCAAATGGCTAGTAGCCGGCTCGCATATGGTGCGAGTAGTCTAGGGTTGAGCAAGATGGAGCGAAACACACTTGCTCAGAAGTATAAAAAAAAAAAAATTTGCATAATTGATCAAGAGTGGGCTCTTTGGTATTCGAGTTATTAAGTTCTTAGGGGACTTTGTGCCTAGTGACCTAAGGCTTTTAGAGTCTGGGATCCGCTAACCTAACGTTCGTTACATGGATACCATTGTATAAGTCTGTTGTGGACCTCACTCATTGCACGGTCAAATAAGCATTTGAGTTGTAAATAAAAAGCACGATTCCGTAGTAAGCTTCAGAGTTCTTGTAGTGTTGAATATCACTTTGTGCCTAGAATTTTTTATTCTTTGTATAATCGTAGGGTTGCCTTGAGGATAGTCTAGTCATAGTAATTGGTCTAGTTCCGAAGCATATCTGTTAAGCATTTGCACACACCACGTTTCTGGCTGTATGTCCGTTTGCATGAGTTTATTGATCTTTAGTTGTCTAATTGCATTCGTTGAGATGTGACAATTTGGTTGGTTAATTGTAGTAAGGGGGATCGCTGCATCTTCATATAGATTGCATTCATGCATGTTTATATTTGTTTTTGAGTCTGTGACGCTTGAGGACAAGCATCGATTTAAGTTTGGGGGTGTGATAAGTGGCATTTTATACCACTTAGAACGTCTTAAAATGGCTTAAATTGGTGTCTTGAAATCAAGTATTTTGTGTATTTGATGTGTTTTTCTAGTGTTTATGCATTTCAGGGTTTTAGTTGCATTTCGGGGGAGGAATCATCAAGAATAAGCCTTGGCATGTGTTCACCATTGCGAGAGGAAAGAAACGGGCAGATTACGGCGAAGAAATGGAGCGAAATCAGAATTTTTCCAGTAGAGGTCTGAGCGCCCGCTCAGCATTGCTGAGCGGCCGCGCAGCAAGCTGAGCGCCCACTCAGCTATGCTGAGCGGCCGCGCAGGGTCGGGAAAAAAGACAAATTATTTTAGGACTTCTACTTCTGTTTGGTTTCCACTTCTATGTAATCTGAGTTTTATGGGACTATTATATAAGTAGATTTGAGACGTTTTCCCAAGTGTGGATTGAAGAAGATTGTGTTTTTACGCAAGGAGCGAAGGAGATAAGGAAGAAGACCGATTTAGCACACCGCAACGAAGAGGAAGCATATATTCTTGTGATTCTTGTTTCGTTGTAACGTTGGATGCTAGTTTTCTTGCTTTGAACTTATTTACTCTTGTGACGTACTCTGTTTTAATATAATTAGTTTAGTTATTATTTTCTTGTGTTTGTTTATCATGATTTCATATGAACCCATGATGACGATAAGTGCTATTATGGGCTAATCGTGATCATGGGGTTGCAACGGATTTATTATGGAATTCTTTAGTTAATTGTTTAATACTTTAGTGTGTGATGATTGCATGATATCTAGTATTGGTTGTGCGTATTCGTCTTATGTGCGTCGCGAACATATAAGATAGGGTGTTAATCTCTTGTGAAGCGACGGTGGATCTTGAGATTTAGAACTTGCCATGCTAGCATAGGTTCATGTACGTTGTGCATGATTAGTGGGTAACTCTAACAGTTTTATTTGCCCTATGTAATCAAAAGGAATAACTTGTGCTTAAATCGTTGTGTTGTCAATTTCTGTAGACATATGGGAACTCAACATAATTGATGACTATTCAACTTCTATCTTAATTGTGGATGCTTGGTAGAATGGTATTAGTACAATGAAAGTTGGCTTTTATCAGTTTCGTGTTATTCGATTAATATCACCACTGTCACATGCTAAAGGTAATAACAATGGCTATAGAAGGAAGTAATAATGAAGTTGTGATCTCATGAGTGTTTTATTATTAATAAATTGAAGTGTTAGTTAAGTGATTAATTAAGTAGTTAAATATAGTTAATATTTAATCAACAATTTTAAGTGTTAGTATCTTAACATTGAGAAGTAATTATACATTGGTGAGTGAGTTTAATTAGACAATAATTTAGTCTGAGTCTCTGAGGGAACGAACTAGAAAGTATTCTATATTACTTGCGAACGCGTATACTTGCGTGAATATTAGCGCGTGTTTTCGCCCTAACAATCTTGCATGTCAGGATTAGAAAAATCCGGTAAAAGTACCCCTCCCCACAACGATACTCTTTCCCGATTTACCAGATTAATTTTTAAAATAATTTTTTTCGATGATCCAACCATACGGATGTTAAGATATATCAATTTTAGTCATATGAAAAAATTATTAACAAATTTGAAATCCATCTTGCATGTCAGGATTAGAAAAATCCGGTAAAAGTACCCCTCCCCACAACGAGACTCGTTCCCGATTTACAAGTTAATTTTTAAAATGATTGTTTCGACGATCCAAACATACGGATGTTAAGATATATCAATTTTAGTCATATGAAAAAATTATTAACAAATTTGAAATCCATCTTGCAAGTCAGGATTAGAAAAATCCAGTAAAAGTACCCCTCCCCACAACGAGACTCGTTCCCGATTTTCCAGATTAATTTTTAAAATAATTTTTTCGATGATCCAACCGTACGGATGTTAAGATATATCAATTTTAGTCATATGAAAAAAATATTAAAAAAATTGAAATTCATCTTGCATGTGAGGATTAGAAAAATCCGTTAAAAGTACCCCTCCCGACAACGAGACTCGTTCCCGATTTACAAGATTAATTTTTAAAATGAGTTTTTCGACGATCCAACCATACGAATGTTAAGATATTTCAATTTTAGTCATATGAAAAAATTATTAAAAAATTTCAAATTCATCTTGCATGTCAGGATTAGAAAAACCCGGTAAAAGTACACCTCCCGACAACGAGACTCGTTCCCGATTTACAAGATTAATTTTAAAAATGATTTTTTCGATTATCCAACTGTACGGATGTTAAGATAAATAAATTTTAGTCATATAAAAAAATTATTAACAAATATGATATCCATCTTGCATGTCAGGATTAGAGAAATCCGGTAAAAGTACCCTTCCGACTACGAGACTCGTTCCCGATTTACAAGATTAATTTTTAAAATGATTTTTTCGACGATCCAACTGTACGAATTTTAAGATATATCAATTTTAATCATATGAAAAAATTATTAAAAAATTTGAAATTCATCTTGCATGTCAAGATTAGAAAAATCCGGTAAAAGTACCCCTCCCGACAACGAGACTCGTTCCCGATTTACAAGATTAATTTTTAAAATGATTTTTTCGACGATCCAACTGTACCGATGTTAAGATATATCAATTTTATTCATAATAAAAAATTATTAAAAAATTTTAAATTCATCTTGCATGTCAAGATTAGAAAAATCCAGTAAAAGTACCCCTCCCGACAACGAGACTCGTTCCCGATTTACAAGATTAATTTTTAAACTGATTTTTTAGACGATCCAACTGTACCGATGTTAAGATATATCAATTTTATTCATAATAAAAAATTAATAAAAAATTATTAAAAAATTTTAAATTCATCTCGCATGTCAGGATTAGAAAAATGCGGTAAAAGTACCCCTCCCGACAACGAGACTCGTTCCCGATTTATAAGATTAATTTTTAAACTAATTTTTTCAACGATCCAATTGTACCAATTTTAAGATATATCAATTTTATTCATAATAAAAAATTATTAAAAAATTATTAAAAAATTTTAAATTCATCTTGCATGTCAGGATTAGAAAAATCCGGTAAAAGTACACCTCCCGACAACGAGACTCGTTCCCGATTTACAAGATTAATTTTAAAAATGATTTTTTCGATTATCCAACCGTAAGGATGTTAAGATATATCAATTTTAGTCATTTAAAAAAATTATTAACAAATATGATATCCATCTTGCATGTCAGGATTAGAAAAATCCGGTAAAAGTACCCCTCCCGACTACGAGACTGGTTCCCGATTTACAAAATTAATTTTTAAAATGATTTTTTCGATGATCCAACTGTACAAATTTTAAGATATATCAATTTTAATCATATGAAAAAATTATTAAAAAATTTGAAATTCATATTGCATGTCAGGATTAGAAAAATCCGGTAAAAGTACCCCTCCGGACAACGAGACTCGTTCCCGATTTACAAGGTTAATTTTTAAAATGAGTTTTTTGACGATCCAACCGTACGAATGTTAAGATATATAAATTTTAGTCATATGAAATAATTATTAAAAAATTTTAAATTCATCTTGCTTGTCAGGATTAGAAAAATCCGGTAAAAGTACCCCTCAAAACTAACAATGAGATTTACAGAAGGGGGGTTGAATGTAAATCTCAAAACTTTTTCAAGTTTTGAGCAGTTTGTAAGACTAAGTGTTTGAGTGATCAAATGTGTGTGAATTGCTTGGAGCTGATGCAGACATATATATATTCAAACACAAATGTAATGAACACAAAGAACTTAAAAACTTTTCTGGTGGATTTGTTGTTCCACCAGAGATGTGTTATTTCAGAAAATCTGTGATTCAAAATTAAATCACAGCTGCTTCCTAGTACAAACTAGATGATTTTCTCTCTTGATATTTCTAAACAGCTCAGGAAAAATTCATATCTAATTACTAGCTACTACTTGGTTTATATAACACCAAGTTTACAAGTGAAGACAAAGATAAAGTACAATAAGACAATAGTTCTCCACTTGTTTCTGTTCCATTTTTATCCAGTGTAATATGGAATTATCTGTTGACTTTCCATTATGAACCAGACTAAAAATGGCTGCTTTTTCTGCTATTCCTGAAATAGGCTACCACATCTCTGTCAATCCATGTGCCTCTGTCAGCTTTGTTAACTGTCACTATCAACTGCTATGAGACTGAGCATCCGTTGAAGCTTTCATCCGTTGATGGCTTTATCCGTTGATGCTCTAGCAGTGCATCCGTTGAAGCTTTCATCCGTTGATGGCTTTATCCGTTGATGCTCTAGCAGTTGAAGCTTTATCCATTGAAGCACTTATCCGTTGATGGATATTATCCGTTGAAGCATTAGAGACATCCGTTGAAGCTTAGTTTCTTATCCGTTAAAGGTCTTCAACATCCGTTGACACTTCTTCACTTATACAAAATTACAAGGCATGAAATATTTACAATTAGCCCTCCTATTTGTACATCCATTAGTAGTCAACATGACTGATTATCTCCTAACAACATCTAAGAATTACAGCTTGCAACCAGAGAGTGAGATGTGCTACAATACCAAACTTATTGCTAAGTAAGGCTACTCCTTCAACGGATAGCCAAGATGGTCTTATCCGTTGAGGCTACAAACACTAGATTTCTACTTAAGTGTTTTGCTGAACTTATCATTAAACTAATACACATATTCCTAACAATCTCCCCCTATTTATGTCTACTAGAACTGTAGGCATAAATTTGGGTTTAGCTTGATGATAACAAAACACTTAACAAATATATAAACTGTAACAAAGCAGAAATTCAAAAGTGCTGCAAAAGTGTATATGCTGAGATGAAATTGAAGAAATACATTGTTTCCACGGGTGCTCCTTTAGCCTGAGCAAATTACTTTCTTTTCCTTTGATCCCTGGTTTTCTTTCCTAGCCTCCTGTCATTCTCCTCTATTTGAAGTTGAAGTTGTCTGTAGAATTCAGCTTCATCTTCTTCATTGATATCTAACTTAGATTGCATATCCTTGAGAGTTTCATTACTGGCAATCTTTAGCTGATCTTCAATTCTGAAAAATCTTCTGACTCCTTTGTTGTCTCTGAACTCTATCAACCAATGAGGTGATTTGCGAATTGTAATACCTCTCTGGAATGAGTAAAGTTCTAGGCAAATCATTGGGCTCCCTCTAAGTTTTCCTTATATTGGCAATCTTGTTGAGAATCTCAGTCCTGGCAGTTCTGGTAAAGCCAAAATCCTTATGTATGGCTGAGTAGACTCTAATCAAGGTAGTGTAGCCTTCATTCAGAATTCTGTGAAGAGGCCATGTTCTTTCCCCAGCTCCTTTGTATTTGAACACTAGTCTTTCTGGTAGCTGTCTGTAGGCAGCTATTCCCCTTACATCCTCCAGCTCATCCAGATAGAGGTCAATGTCTGAAAATTCTTTTATGTCACAGATGTGAACATAATCATCTTTAGAGTTTTGAGGTTTGGACTTAGGCTTCTGTGTGAATTTGATTGAGGCTTTAGAGGGTGTTGATTTGATTCTTCTTTTCTGCTTCTTTGATGGTGGAGAAGAGGTTAGGAAGGTGGGCAATTTGATGGTGTCCCAATCAATTGGTTCCTCCTTGGGAATGATTGTTTCACCATGAATGTTCATGAAGGGGTCAGGTACAATGGGTTCAGGAATAGAGGGTAGTGGTTTGGATATTGATTGGGTTTCTTCAGTCTTATTTACCTTCTTTCTCTTTGCATTGACCTTCTTTCTTTTCCCTTTCTGCCATTCTTCCTTACTTCTTTCCTCCATCTCAGTACCAACCATGTCCCCCATAGCTTCATCTTCACCTTTGTCTTCAATTTCTTTCTGATCTTCAGCCTGACTTGACTCTAGCTGTTTTTCAAGCTTTGCTTGTGCTCTTTTGTCAGCCTTTAGCTGTTTGGCTTCTTCCTTCAACCTTTTGGTTTCTTCCTTCTTGGCTATTGAGAATTTGGGATGTCCTTGCATCACACATATGCTCTTTCCCTCTCTGAAAATAATAGCCATGTTTCTCCTTACAGCCTCATCCATGGTCTCTTTGAGATATGCAATACTTCTTCCTAAAAGCTTGTCCTCATCTGCTTTTGGAAGAGGAAAATCCACCTCTTTTAGAGGATTCTTTGTAGAGTCCTTATTGGATCTGTTGTTGGGCTTGAGAACCATAGGTTGCAGATCTTTGGAAGAAGTTTCTCCATCCTTATGCCTCCCTACTGGCTTGAGTTCCATAATAATTGATTCCACTTTTGTGCTATGCTTCACATATTGTGATTGAGAAGTTGTAGAACCAAATATTAGTTGCATCTTTTCATCAATATTCTTCCTTTGCTCTTTGACTTGCAATTCAGCTGCTGCTATCTGGATTAGATCAATTCCATCTAGCTTTCCTTTGACTTGAATTGGTGGAGAAGTTGTGATGACAGGAACTAGCACTTGAGAAATCTGAACTGTTGTAGATGGCTCTCCTTCCCCTTCCCCTTTATTCTCCCCCTTTTTGTTATCATCAAGGGTAGGGGTCAAGCCTTGTGCTTGTGCCAGCTGCATGAGTAGATTTGTTTGAGTTTGTTGATTCTGAAGAATGGTGACCATAGAGTCTTCAATGATTTGAACCCTATCTTCCAATCTGGCCAGCCTCTTGTCAGCATCAGAGGTCTTCCTTAGTCTCCCCAACAAATCTTGCATAGTACCATAGGGTATAACTGAATCCAATTTCTCAGCATTGTAGGATTTCAGATCAGCAATGTCCAGCTTGAGCTCATCCATACTTAGATTTTGCTGGTAATGCTACAACTGCAAGAGATGCAGAGATTCCAGATGAGCTTGAAGAATTGCCTTGGTACCAGCATCCTGAGTCTCCTGAATGTCCTGCTAAATTGTCATGACTTGTTTGACCAAAGTGACACCAAACTCTCCTGGTGTTGATGGTTTTGTCCATGCCCATGCAGGAAGATTAGGAACAGAACTTGGGCCTGCTACTCCCCCTAAGTTCATGCTCTCATTCAAAGAATTAGAGTCATCATCATTAGAATTTACTCCAAATTTTTCAGATGGCTCACCAGCTTGAGAAGGCAGCCTGTTGACAGCAGCTTTGTCTCTGAGAAGAGATTCTGAAGTGTGTACAATGTGTAGTGTCTGTTCTGCCTCCACATTGCCCTGTGCAGCCAATAATTGATAGGCTGAAACAGGGTGAGTAAAAGTGTCAGCATCCAAGGAAATGTTATCAATGACAGCTTTGTAGTGTTGCTGAAATTGTCTTCCCTTATCTGCATCATCCACTTTCATTAACTCACTAGCAATGGCTGGATCCACCCTTATAGCTTCTGTACCTGCCTTTCTCTCAATTTCTCTCTTTTCTTGCATCAGGGGCTCCCCCTAGCTCACACACACCCTTACACCCTCACCTTCACCTTTTAAGGTGGCACTCCTCTCACTTACTTTTGCCATGCTGGAAGAAATAGCATGCATTTGGTGACTCTCAACCTCTCCTTTTGCCTGGGAGCAATCCAGCCTCTCACTCAAAAAATCACTCCCTTCCCTCAAGCCTAAAAGTGATTGTACAGTTGCCATGTCCTCTACAGTTGAAGTTGTTTCTGTTAAGTGTGTAGAGGCCATCAACGGATAGGGAGTATCCGTTGAAGTGGAAACTGATGGTATCAACGGATAACTGTTGTTAAGCTTATCCGTTGAAGAACAACCACTTGTCAACGGATGAGAGATATCCGTTGAAGAAGGAAATGATGTAGAGATAGAAAGTGATATAATTGTTGAATCTGTGTGGATTGATTTTAAGTGAGGTGACACAGATTCTGCAACTACATCTGAAAGAATTAGCTGATGATCCAACAAATCATCTAAAAGATGATGATCACCAGGTTTTGAGTGGGGCTCCTCCCTGAGTTTTAATGAGGGAGAATCAGGAATTGATGTGAATATCATATCCACATCCAGAGAGGGTGTAGGAGAGTTTGAGGAATGGTGTGTGTCTATATTGAAAGAATGGGGCTGTGATTCCATATTTGCTGGAATCACATCAAGCTGAATTTGAGAAGGCACAGATACTGGTGGGTGTATCTGTGCTGTGTGTGTCCCTTGTGTGGAAACTAGGGTTTTGGCCTTCTTCTTCCTTGAAAAGGCTTGAATTGGTGAATGTGTAGCTTCAGTGTCCCTCCCTCTTTTGTTCTGTGTCCCTGGATGGGGACTATTTTCAATAGTTACATCCTTTTGGGAGGATGTAACTAGGGATGTGCTGGACTCCTTTTGAACCACTACAGTCGTTTGAGAGACTGTGGCTTGGCTGGAATGGGTACCACTCACCTCTCCCACCTTATCCTGGGGGGCTTTTTGATGTTCACCCCTCCCCTCACCACTCACACCCTGTTCACTCCCTTCAGGGTTTATGGTAGTTGTTACAACTGTTATCTTTTGAGAAACAACAGAGGTAGGTTTCTTTGACTTGACTTTGGAGATTTTAGATTTGGTGGCTTTGGTAGGAGCCTGTTTGGACAATGACATAGGTTCCATAGCCACACTAGAAGGCAAAGAAAGATTGGGGTTGGAAATAGTAGGAGTTATAGAAACATTTACCTCACTTACCTGTGGTGCATTCATGATTGGCAAGTATACCAATGGCACCTGGCTGTTGAGGTTCATTCTCAAAAGGTCTGCAAGGACCCTTTTCTCTTGTGCCCAACATTTGAGTTTATTATTCTCATTGGATATAACCAAACCTTCAGCAACATGGTTAGCCAATAACATAAAGAATCTAGCAAAGTAGATGTTATGTGGTCTATTAGTTTTGTTACCTAATCTGGAACCTAATTCTAGCATAACACAGTTGCTAAAATTAAAGTACCTATCAGAAACTAGCATATAGAGCATATTAACAAGAGATGAAGTGATAGCATCAAAATTGCTAATCTTCCCAGAGAAAACCTTAATAAAGGCATCTCCAAGAAAACTTCATTCTTTCCTAAGGCCTTTCCTTCTAATACTACCTAAACTAGCAGAATCAAAAGCATAGCCTATGGAATCTAGCATAGCAGAGACATCTTTATCAGTGTGTGGTGTCATGGCATTATTCTCAGGCAACTTAAAGCAAGATTATAAATCATCACAATTAATGCAATAGTCCTTACCTTTGAGAGAGAAAGCAATAGTCATATCTGTGGAGTTGAACTCTGCAGTTGTCCAAATCTCCTCAATCACTTCACAGTAGATGGTTGGGGCTTCCAGCATTGCATAGCTCAGTTTGCAGTTCTTGATGAAGTCCATCATCTTGTGATAATCAGAATGGGCTTCCTTCTTTTCAACCAAGACTATGAAATTATTCTTTTCATAAACAAATCCTGTTTGAGACATAATTTTGACTACTGGTGCCATTGTTGTGAGTAGAGGTTGCAGAGAAGAACTTGAGAATTGAGAGAGAAAGAGAATGATAATTGCAAGAAAGCGTAAAGTGAAAATAAGAATTCAATTGGGCTTTTATACTTTCTTGAATTAAAACACAAGTAAAATAATTAAATGATACTTTTAAGTAAGTGAAAGCCGTTCATGAATAAATGAAACTGTAGAAATTCTGAAAACTACCGTAAATACAAATACATACAACACTGTATATCTGTATCAACGGTTGAGTAAAAGAATCAACGGCTGTGACTCACTAACGTGACACATCAACGGATAAGGTAAATAGTTATCCGTTGATGAACAACACTATTTTATCCGTTGAAGGATAAAATTACCAGAAATGTATTTGTCTTTCAACGGATAATGAATATCCGTTGATAGAACAATTTTGGCTTTCAATGGATAGGGAATATCCGTTGATAGGATAAGTCTTGATTAAAGCTAACTTTGTTCTTGCAGCAAATTCATTTCAGGCTACAAGACAGATTACATAGATGGCATAGATTATGAATAGTTAAGCATACCTAACTCACTTACTAATCTTGTGAATGTTGATTCATCAAGTGGCTTGGTAAATATGTCTGCAATCTGCTTTTCACTTGGAACAAAATGAAGTTCCACTATACCTTTCATCACATGTTTCCTAATGAAGTGGTACTTGATATCAATATACTTGGTTCTTGAGTGCTGCACTGGATTTTCAGTAATGGCAATGGCACTTGTGTTGTCACAAAATATTGGAATTTTGTCAATAGTTATACCATAGTCAAATAACTGATTCCTCATCCACAGTATTTGTGCACAGCAACTACCAGCTGCAATGTATTCAGCTTCAGTTGTTGATGTGGAAACAAAATTCTGCTTCTTGCTGAACCATGATACAAGCTTGTTTCCTAGAAATTGACAGGTGCCTGTTGTGCTTTTCCTGTCTAATTTGCAACCAGGCTCTAGGTTCTTGCTTTAGTCCATAGAGTGCTTTCAACAAATAATACACATTGTCTGGAAAATTTGGATCTTCAAAACCTGGAGGTTGGTTTACATAAACTTCTTCCTCCAATTCCCCATTTAGAAATGCACTCTTGACATCCATCTGATAGACTTTGAAATTGGCATTAGCTGCATAGGCTAGAAAGATTCTGATGGCTTCAAATCTTGCAACTGGAGCAAATGTTTCATCAAAATCTATTCCCTCTTGTTGTGAATAGCCTTTGGCAACCAATCTGGCTTTATTCCTTATGACAATGCCATTTTCATCTATCTTGTTTCTGAATACCCATTTTGTGTCAATAGAACTCTTGTTCTTTGGCTTGGGTACCAGCTTCCACACTTTGTTCCTCTCAAATTGGTTTAGCTCCTCTTGCATAGCTAAAATCCAATCTGGATCCAAAAGAGCTTCTTCCACTCGCTTAGGTTCCTCATGTGATAGAAAGCTACTATACAGACATTCATCTTGAGTAGCCCTTCTAGTTTATACTTTAGATGTAGCATCACCAATGATCAGTTCAAAAGGGTGATTCTTGGTCCATTTCCTTTGAGGTGGTAGATTAGCCCTTGATGAGGTTGCCTCAGTATTGTCATGATGTGAGATAGAATGTTGATTTGTTGAAACTCCCCCTGAGTTGCTGATCCTTTGAAAGGAATTGGGAGTTCTATCAACTGATGAGGTGAAGTGATTATCCGTTGACAGACTGTGATCAACGGATGCTTCGTTATGAACTTCAACGGATGATGTACTTTGTCTTTCAACGGATGCTGCATTGCTTCTTTCAACGGAAGCTGAATTTTGACTTTCAACGGATGCAGCATTCTGTGCATTATCCAAAGGCAGACTCTGATTTCTTCTTGAGATGCCTTCTTCATCATTCTCATCTTCATTATCATCACAATATATCTCAATATTGTCAAATTTGAGTCCTTCATGATGTCCGTCATCTGTTAGTCCATCAATCTTTTTATCATCAAACACAACATGTACAGATTCCATGACAATGTTGGTTCTTAGATTGTAGACCCTATATGATTTTCCAGCAGAATAACCAACAAATATTCCTTCATCAGCCTTTGCATCAAACTTTCCTTTGTGATCAGATTGATTCCTTAAGATGTAACATTTGCAACCAAAGACATGTAGAAAGTTTAAAGTTGGTTTTCTTCTCTTGAATAATTGATAGGGAGTCATGCATTTTGCTTGATTGATTAGAGAAATATTCTGAGTGTAACATGCACAGTTAACAGCCTCAGCCCAAAAATAAGTTGGGAGCTTTGACTCCTCAAGCATTGTCCTTACAGCTTCAATTAGTGATCTGTTCTTCCTTTCCACCACACCATTTTGTTGTGGAGTTCTTGGAGCTGAGAACTCATGCATGATCCCATTTACTCCACAGAACATCTTCATGGTTGAATTCTTGAACTCAGTTCCATTGTCACTCCTAATATTCCTTACTTTGAAATCAGGATGATTGTTGACTTGCTTGATATGATTGATGATGATTTCACTAGCTTCATCCTTTGATTTAAGAAAATAAACCAATGAAAACTTTGAGAAATCATCTACAATCACTAGGCAGTGTCTTTTCCTTGAAATTGACAATACATTGACTGGTCCAAAAGATCCATGTGTCGAAGTTGCAGTGGTTCATCAATTGCAGATTCAAGCTTCTTACTGAATGATACTTTCTTTTGCTTTCCTTTCTGACAAGCATCACACAGTCCATCCCTTGTGAATTCCACTAGAGGCATTCCTCTAGTTAAGTCCTTTTTGACTAGATCATTCATTGTCTTGAAATTCAAATGGGACAGCTTCTTGTGCCATAGCCAACTTTCAACTGAACTTGCTTTGCTGAGAAGACAAGTAATGGATTCTGCATCTGTAGAGTTGAAATCAGCTAAGTACACATTTCATTTTCTAACTCCAGTTAGAACCACTTTATTGTCCTTTTTACTTGTGACAATACAGGCTTCAGAATTGAAGGAAACAGTATTCCCTCTGTCACATAGTTGACTGATGCTCAATAAATTGTGTTTGAGACCATCAACCAATGCAACTTCATCAATGATGACATTTTCTTTTGAAATCAAGCCATATCCCATAGTGAATCCTTTGCTGTCATCTCCAAAGGTTATGCTAGGGCCAGCTCTCTCCTTAAATTCTGTGAGCAGGGTGAAATCTCCTGTCATGTGTCTTGAACAACCACTGTCCAAGTACCATAGATTCCTTCTTTGTCCCTGCACACAACAAAATCAATCAAGTTGATTTTGGTACCCAAGTTTCCTTGGGTCCAGCCTTGTTAGTCTTTTTCCTAGACTTCATTCCTCCTGCATCTTTTGACTTAGGTAATTTTGGGTCAACCTTGGTCTCAGATGTGGTTGGTTGAAGTGTAGGGTTAGTCACAGAATCATTTAACACATTTGATTGAATTTGATAAGGCATAGGTTGTGCAAACATGTTATTCCACATAGGCATATTGTATGGCATTTGAGGCATACTAAATGCAGTAAAGTAAGGATTGTTAATGTATGGCATGTTTGCAAAATGTGCATGGAGATTCTGGTGAGACATAACAGGGATAGCATGCAGAGGTGACATAGACATGTTAGGCATGGAGGGATTTGAAGGCATGGGAGCATTTTTAACAGATTTGCAATTATCAGATAGGTGATTAACACTTTTACAATGTACACAGCTTTTTCTAGGAGCATACCTATCAGGTGTGTAATTGTTATGTTTATTAATCCCTACCTTCCCATTTCTTTTAGATTTTCTTTTAGTTTCCTTCTTATCCTCAACCAACTTAAGCCTATCTTTCAACTGATCTAAGGTCATGTGTCCTATATTCACCTTACTGACATCTCTGGATGTGCTAGCTCCTTCTTTGACAAAGTTCTTGAGAGTTGAATCATTCTTTTTATTTTTAAAAGAACTTGCCTGTTTTAATTGATGAGCCTTCAACGGATGCTCCTTTTCTTCCTTTAACGGATAACTTTCATCATCCGTTGATTCCACATCCGTTGACAATCCATCAATTTATTCTAACTTCTTTTTGTTTTTCTTCCAGGCATCCTCACAGAATGATTCAATTCCCTGAACTTTGGCAATTTGAACACCAACATCCCTAGATGTTTTCCAGGCCTTGATTACCTCTTGCTCACTTTCTAACTGTTTAGAAAGAATTTCTACTTTCTTAACAGCTTCTTCTAGTTCACTCTCGACAGTCAAGCATTTAAGTTTAATCTTTTCAAGCTCAATTACCTGACTCTTTAACACAGCATTCCTATCACTTAAAAACACATTATTTTCTTTGATCCTAGTGTTTTCTTTAGCTAGTGATTTAAGAGAAACACGTAAATGATATAATTCATTGGACATATCATTTATGGCTTCATTGCATTCATGTTTAGAAAGCTGAGAGAGATCAGTAGTAGTTACCTGGTTGCTTGATGAACTAGTTTCATTTTCATCAGAATTAGCCATCAGGGCTAGGTTGACATATTCCACATCATCATCTTCATTTACCCCATCTGCTGCCCAATCATCTTGAGTGAGAAAAGCTCTTTCCTTTTCTTTGAGCAAATCAAAATACTTCCTTTTGTAATCAACTTGCTCAAATTTCTTTTTCTCAGAATTTGGCTTCCTACACTCACTTGCAAAGTGTCCACTGATGCCACGGTTGTAACATTTGAACTTTGATTTGTCCACCATGTTTTTGTTTGGCTTAGTGAACTTTGTGTTTTTCCTGAACTTCATCTTTGCAAACCTCCTGGACAGAAAGGCCAGATGTTCATCAATATCATCAGATTCATCCTGATTGGAATTGTCTTCATCCTCAGCAACTTGCTCTTTACCCTTGCTTGATTCTGATTTGCGTGTGCCAATTTTGAGACTTGGCATTGTCTTTTCCTCATTTCTGGCTTCAACTTTTTCATTGTCAGCTACAAGTGCAACTGATCCTCCTTTTCTCTTTCCCTTTTCCAACAGCTCATCTTGCTCCATCTCAAGTTCATAAGTCTTCAAAATTCCATATAACCTTTCAAGTGTGAAGTCCTTATAATCTTGAGAATTTCTTAGAGAAACAGTCATAGGCTTCCATTCCTTTGGTAGAGACCTTAGAAATTTTAAATTGGAGTCCTTGACTTGGTACACTCTCCCATACAGCCTTAATCCATTCAATAGTTTCTGAAATCTGTTAAATGTATCATTCAATGATTCTCCTTCTTCAAAATGAAAATATTCATATTGTTGAATGAGAAGCTGCATTTTGTTTTCTCTAACTTGCTCAGTGCCATCACAGATAAGCTGCACAATATCCCAAATTTCCTTAGCAGTTTGGCTATTGATGACATTGTCAAACATATCTTGATCCAGGCCATTAAACAAAATGTTCATGGCTTTCTTGTCCTTGTGGACCTCTTCAATATCTTCAACAGTCCATTCTGCCTTTGGCTTGGGAATAGACTGTCCAACAGCAACTGTAGCAGTAGCAGCTGTGGCCACCTTGTGTGGGATGTGAGGACCATTCTCAATGCAGTTGATGTAGCTTTCATCTTGAGAGAGAAGATGTAAATGCATCTTCACCTTCCAGTGATGATAGTTATCTCTTTCCAGGATTGGAATCTTTACACCAATATCCTTCTTACTCATGCTGTTAGCAAAATAGATCTTTAAACTCTTTGTATGTTAAGAGCTTGCTCTGATACCAATTGTTATTCCCAGTGGACTAACAATGAGATTTACAGAAGGGGGGTTGAATGTAAATCTCAAAACTTTTTCAAGTTTTGAGCAGTTTGTAAGACTAAGTGTTTGAGTGATCAAATGTGTGTGAATTGCTTGGAGCTGATGCAGACAGATATATATTCAAACACAAATGTAATGAACACAAAGAACTTAAAAACTTTTCTGGTGGATTTGTTGTTCCACCAGAGATGTGTTATTTCAGAAAATCTGTGATTCAAAATTAAATCACAGCTGCTTCCTAGTACAAACTAGATGATTTTCTCTCTTGATATTTCTAAACAGCTCAGGGAAAATTCACATCTAATTACTAGCTACTACTTGGTTTATATAACACCAAGTTTACAAGTGAAGACAAAGATAAAGTACAATAAGACAATAGTTCTCCACTTGTTTCTGTTCCATTTTTATCCAGTGTAATATGGAATTATCTGTTGACTTTCCATTATGAACCAGACTAAAAATGGCTGCTTTTTCTGCTGTTCCTGAAATAGGCTACCACATCTCTGTCAATCCATGTGCCTCTGTCAGCTTTGTTAACTGTCACTATCAACTGCTATGAGACTGAGCATCCGTTGAAGCTTTCATCCGTTGATGGCTTTATCCGTTGATGCTCTAGCAGTGCACCCGTTGAAGCTTTCATTCGTTGATGGCTTTATCCGTTGATGCTCTAGCAGTTGAAACTTTATCCGTTGAAGCACTTATCCGTTGAAGCATTAGAGACATCTGTTGAAGCTTAGTTTCTTATCCGTTGAAGGTCTTCAACATCCGTTGACACTTCTTCACTTATACAAAATTACAAGGCATGAAATATTTACAATTAGCCCTCCTATTTGTACATCCATTAGTAGTCAACATGACTGATTATCTCCTAACAACATCTAAGAATTACAGCTTGAAACCAGAGAGTGAGATGTGCTATAATACCAAACTTATTGCTAAGTAAGGCTACTCCTTCAACGGATAGCCAAGATGGTCTTATCCGTTGAGGCTACAAATACTAGATTTCTACTTAAGTGTTTTGCTGAACTTATCATCAAACTAATACACATATTCCTAATAATTTGAAATTCATCTTGCATGTCAAGATTAGAAAAATCCGAAAAAAGTACCCCTCCCGACAATGAGACTCGTTCCCGATTTACAAGATTAATTTTTAAAATGATTGTTTCGACGATCCAACCATACGGATGTTAAGATATATCAATTTTAGTCATATGAAAAAATTATTAACAAATTTAAAATCCATCTTGCAAGTCAGGATTAGAAAAATCCCGAAAAGTACCCCTCCCCACAACGAGACTTGTTCCCGATTTTCCAGATTAATTTTTAAAATAATTTTTTCGATGATCCATCCGTACGGATGTTAAGATATATCAATTTTAGTCATATGAAAAAAATATTAAAAAAATTGAAATTCATCTTGCATGTGAGGATTAGAAAAATCTGTTAAAAGTACCCCTCCCGACAACGAGACTCGTTCCCGATTTACAAGATTAATTTTTAAAATGAGTTTTTCGACGATCCAACCGTACGAATGTTAAGATATATCAATTTTAGTCATATAAAAAAATTATTAAAAAATTTCAAATTCATCTTGCATGTCAGGATTAGAAAAATCCGGTAAAAGTACACCTCCCGACAACGAGACTCGTTCCCGATTTACAAGATTAATTTTAAAAATGATTTTTTCGGTTATCCAACTGTACGGATGTTAAGATATATCAATTTTAGTCATATAAAAAAATTATTAACAAATATGATATCCATCTTGCATGTCAGGATTAGAGAAATCCGGTAAAAGTACCCTTCCGACTACGAGACTCGTTCCCGATTTATAAGATTAATTTTTAAAATGATTTTTTCAACGATCCAACTGTACGGATTTTAAGATATATCAATTTTAATCATATGAAAAAATTATTAAAAAATTTGAAATTCATCTTGCATGTCAAGATTAGAAAAATCCGGTAAAAGTATCCCTCCCGATAACGAGACTCGTTCCCGATTTATAAGATTAATTTTTAAAATGATTTTTTCGACGATCCAACTGTACCGATGTTAAGATATATCAATTTTATTCATAATAAAAAATTATTAAAAAATTTTAAATTCATCTTGCATGTCAGGATTAGAAAAATCCGGTAAAAGTACCCCTTCCGACAACAAGACTCGTTCCCGATTTACAAGATTAATTTTTAAACTGATTTTTTCGACGATCCAACTGTACCGATGTTAAGATATATCAATTTTATTCATAATAAAAAATTATTAAAAAAATTTAAATTCATCTTGCATGTCAGGATTAGAAAAATCCGGTAAAAGTACCCCTCCCGACAACGAGACTCGTTCCCGATTTACAAGATTAATTTTTAAACTGATTTTTTCGACGATCCAACTGTACCGATGTTAAGATATATCAATTTTATTCATAATAAAAAATTATTAAAAAATTATTAAAAAATTTTAAATTCATCTTGCATGTCAGGATTAGAAAAATCCGGTAAAAGTACACCTCCCAACAACGAGACTCGTTCCAGATTTACAAGATTAATTTTAAAAATGATTTTTTCGATTATCCAACCGTACGGATGTTAAGATATATCAATTTTAGTCATATAAAAAAATTATTAACAAATATGATATCCATCTTGCATGTCAGGATTAGAAAAATCCGGTAAAAGTACCCATCCCGACTACGAGACTCGTTCCCGATTTATAAAATTAATTTTTAAAATGATTTTTTCAATGATCCAACTGTACGGATTTTAAGATATATCAATTTTAATCATATGAAAAAATTATTAAAAAATTTGAAATTCATATTGCATGTCAGGATTAGAAAAATCCGGTAAAAGTACCCCTCAGGACAACGAGACTCGTTCCCGATTTACAAGGTTAATTTTTAAAATGAGTTTTTTGACGATCCAACCGTACGAATGTTAAGATATATAAATTTTAGTCATATGAAATAATTATTAAAAAATTTTAAATTCATCTTGCATGTCAGGATTAGAAAAATCCGGTAAAACTAACCCTCCCAACAACGAGACTCGTTCCCGATTTACAAGTTAATTTTTAAAATGATTGTTTCGACTATCCAACCATACGGATGTTAAAATATATCAATTTTAGTCATATGAAAAAATTATTAACAAATTTGAAATCCATCTTGCAACTCAGGAATAGAAAAATCCGGTAAAAGTACCTCTCCCCACAACGAGACTCGTTCCCGATTTACCAGATTAATTTTTAAAATAATTTTTTCGATGATCCAACCATACGGATGTTAAGATATATCAATTTTAGTCATATGAAAAAAATATTAAAAAAATTGAAATTCATCTTGCAAGTGAGGATTAGAAAAATCCGGTAAAAGTATCCCTCCCGACAACGAGACTCGTTCCCGATTTACAAGATTAATTTTTAAAATGAGTTTTTCGACGATCCAACCGTACGGATGTTAAGATATATCAATTTTAGTCGTATGAAAAAATTATTAAAAAATTTGAAATTCATCTTGCATGTCAGGATTAGAAAAATCCGGTAAAAGTACCCCTGCCGACAACGAGACTCGTTCCCGATTTACAAGATTAATTTTTAAAATGAGTTTTTCGACGATCCAACCATACGGATGTTAAGATATATCAATTTTAGTCGTATGAAAAAATTATTAAAAAATTTGAAATTCATCTTGCATGTCAGGATTAGAAAAATCCGGTAAAAGTACCCCTACCGACAACGAGACTCGTTCCCGATTTACAAGATTAATTTTTAAAATGATTTTTTCAACGATCCAACCATACGGATGTTAAGATATATCAATTTTAGTCATATGAAAAAATTATTAAAAAATTTTAAATTCATCTTGCATGTTAAGATTAGAAAAATTCGGTAAAAGTACCCCTCCCAACAACGAGACTCGTTCCCGATTTACAAGATTAATTTTTAAACTGATTTTTTTGACGATCCAACTGTACCGATGTTAAGATATATCAATTTTATTCATAATAAAAAATTATTAAAAAATTTTAAATTAATCTTGCATGTCAGGATTAGAAAAATCCGGTAAAAGTACACCTCCCGACAACGAGACTCGTTCCTAATTTACAAGATTAATTTTAAAAATGATTTTTTCGATTATCCGATCGTATGGATGTTAAGATATATCAATTTTAGTCATATAAAAAAATTATTAACAAAAATGATATCCATCTTGCATGTCAGCATTAGAAAAATCCGGTAAAAGTACCCCTCCCGACTACGAGACTCGTTCCCGATTTACAAGATTAATTTTTAAAATTATTTTTTCAATGATCCAACTGTACGGATTTTAAGATATATCAATTTTAATCATATGAAAAAATTATTAAAAAATTTGAAATTCATCTTGCATGTCAGGACTAGAAAAATACGGTAAAAGTACCCCTCCCGACAACGAGACTCGTTCCCGATTTACAAGTTAATTTTTAAAATGATTGTTTCGATGATCCAACCATACGGATGTTAAGATATATCAATTTTAGTCATATAAAAAAATTATTAACAAATATGATATCCATCTTGCATGTCAGGATTAGAAAAATCCGGTAAAAGTACCCTTCCCGACTACGAGACACGTTTCCGATTTACAAGATTAATTTTTAAATTGATTTTTTCGATGATCCAACTGTACGGATTTTAAGATATATCAATTTTAATCATATGAAAAAATTATTAAAAAATTTGAAATTCATCTTGCATGTCAGGATTAGAAAAATCCGGTAAAAGTACCCCTCCGTACAACGAGAATTGTTCCCAATTTACAAAATTAATTTTTAAAATGATTTTTTCGATGATCCAACCGTACGGATGTTAGATATATCAATTTTAGTCATATGAAATAATTATTAAAAAATTTGAAATTCATCTTGCATGAAAGGATTAGAAAAATTCGATAAAAGTACCCCTCCCGACAACGAGACTCGTTCCCGATTTACAAGATTAATTTTTAAAATGAGTTTATCGACAATCCAACCGTACGAATGTTAAGATATATCAACTTTAGTCATATGAAAAAATTATTAAAAAATTTGAAATTCATCTTGCATGTCAGGATTAGAAAAATCCGGTAAAAGTACCCCACCAAAAAACGAGACTCGTTCCCGATTTACAAGATTAATTTTTAAAATGATTGTTTCGCGATCTAACCATACGGATGTTAAGATATATCAATTTTAGTCATATGAAAAAATTATTAACAAATTTGAAATCCATCTTGCATGTCAGGATTAGAAAAATCCGGTAAAAGTACCCCTCCCCACAACGATACTCTTTCCCGATTTACCAGATTAATTTTTAAAATAATTTTTTCGATGATCCAACCATACGGATGTTAAGATATATCAATTTTAGTCATATGAAAAAAATATTAATAAATTTGAAATCCATCTTGCAAGTCAGGATTAGAAAAATCCGGTAAAAGTACCCATCCCCACAACGAGACTCGTTCCCGATTTACAAGTTAATTTTTAAAATGATTGTTTCGACCATCCAACCATACGGATGTTAAGATATATCAATTTTAGTCATATGAAAAAATTATTAACAAATTTGAAATCCATCTTGCAAGTCAGGATTAGAAAAATCCGGTAAAAGTACCCCTCCCCACAACGAGATTCTTTCCCGATTTTCCAGATTAATTTTTAAAATAATTTTTTCGATGATCCAACCATACGGATGTTAAGATATATCAATTTTAGTCATATGAAAAAAATATTAAAAAAATTGAAATTCATCTTGCATGTGAGGATTAGAAAAATCCGGTAAAAGTACCCCTCCCGACAACGAGACTCGTTCCCGATTTACAAGATTAATTTTTAAAATGAGTTTTTCAACGATCCAACCATACGAATGTTAAGATATATCAATTTTAGTCATATGAAAAAATTATTAAAAAATTTGAAATTCATCTTGCATGTCAGGATTAGAAAAATCCGGTAAAAGTACCCCTCCCGAAAATGAGACTCGTTCCCGATTTACAAGATTAATTTTTAAAATGATTGTTTCGTGATCTAACCATAAGGATGTTAAGATATATCAATTTTAGTCATATGAAAAAATTATTAACAAATTTGAAATCCATCTTGCATGTCAGGATTAGAAAAATCCGGTAAAAGTACCCCTCCCCACAACGATACTCTTTCCCGATTTACCAGATTAATTTTTAAAATAATTTTTTTGATAATCCAACCATACGGATGTTATGATATATCAATTTTAGTCATATGAAAAAAATATTAACAAATTTGAAATCCATCTTGCAAGTCAGGATTAGAAAAATCCGGTAAAAGTACCCCTCCCCACAACGAGACTCGTTCCCGATTTACAAGTTAATTTTTAAAATGATTGTTTCGATGATCCAACCATACGGATGTTAAGATATATTAATTTTAGTCATATGAAAAAATTATTAACAAATTTGAAATCCATCTTGCAAGTCAGGATTAGAAAAATCCGGTAAAAGTACCCATCCCCACAACGAGACTCGTTCCCGATTTTCCAGAATAATTTTTAAAATAATTTTTTTGATGATCCAACCATATGGATGTTAAGATATATCAATTTTAGTCATGTGAAAAAAATATTAAAAAAATTGAAATTCATCTTGCATGTACGGATTAGAAAAATCCGGTAAAAGTACCCCTCCCGACAACGAGACTCGTTCCCGATTTTCCAGAATAATTTTTAAAATAATTTTTTTGATGATCCAACCATATGGATGTTAAGATATATCAATTTTAGTCATATGAAAAAAATATTAAAAAAATTGAAATTCATCTTGCATGTACGGATTAGAAAAATCCGGTAAAAGTACCCCTCCCGACAACGAGACTCGTTCCCGATTTACAAGATTAATTTTTCAAATGAGTTTTTCGACGATCCAACCGTATGGATGTTAAGATATATCAATTTTAGTCGTATGAAAAAATTATTAAAAAATTTGAAATTCATCTTGCATGTCAGGTTTAGAAAAATCCGGTAAAAGTACCCCTCCCGACAACGAGACCCGTTCCCGATTTACAAGAATAATTTTTAAAATGAGTTTTTCGACGATCCAACCGAACGAATGTTAGGATATATCAATTTTAGTCATATGAAAAAATTATTAAAAAATTTGAAATTCATCTTGCATGTCAGGATTAGAAAAATCCGGTAAAAGTACCCCTCCCGACAACGAGACTAGTTCCCGATTTACAAGATTAATTTTTAAAATGATTGTTTCGAAGATCCAACCGTACGGATGTTAAGATATATCAATTTTAGTCATATGAAAAAATTATTAAAAAATTTTAAATTCATCTTGCATGTTAAGATTAGAAAAATCTGGTAAAAGTACCCCTCCCAACAACGAGACTCGTTCCCGATTTATAAGATTAATTTTTAAAATGAGTTTTTTGACGATCCAACCGTACGGATGTTAAGATATATCAATTTTAGTCATATGAAAAAATTATTAAAAAATTTGAAATTCATCTTGCATGTCAGGATTAGAAAAATCCGGTAAAAGTACACCTCCCGAAAACGAGACTCGTTCCCGATTTACAAGATTAATTTTTAAATTGATTGTTTCGCGATCTAACCATACGGATGTTAAGATATATCAATTTTAGTCATATGAAAAAAGTATTAACAAATTTGAAATCCATCTTGCATGTCAGGATTAGAAAAATCCGGTAAAAGTACCCCTCCCCACAACGATACTCTTTCCCGATTTACCAGATTAATTTTTAAAATAATTTTTTCGATGATCCAACCATACGGATGTTAAGATATATCAATTTTAGTCATATGAAAAAAATATTAACAAATTTGAAATCCATCTTGCAAGTCAGGATTAGAAAAATCCGGTAAAAGTACTCCTCCCCACAACGATACTCTTTCCCGATTTACCAGATTAATTTTTAAAATGATTGTTTCGACGATCAAACCATACGGATGTTAAGATATATCATTTTTAGTCATATGAAAAAATTATTAACAAATTTGAAATCCACCTTGCAAGTCAGGATTAGAAAAATCCGGTAAAAGTACCCCTCCCCACAACGAGACTCGTTCCCGATTTTCCAGATTAATTTTTAAAATAATTTTTTCGATGATCCAACCGTACGGATGTTAAGATATATCAATTTTAGTCATATGAAAAAAATATTAAAAAAATTGAAATTCATCTTGCATGTGAGGATTAGAAAAATCCGGTAAAAGTACCCCTCCCGACAACGAGACTCGTTCCCGATTTACAAGATTAATTTTTAAAATGAGTTTTTCGACGATCCAACTGTACGAATGTTAAGATATATCAATTTTAGTCATATGAAAAAATTATTAAAAAATTTCAAATTCATCTTGCATGTCAGGATTAGAAAAATCCGGTAAAAGTACACCTTCTGACAACGAGACTCGTTCCCGATTTACAAGATTAATTTTAAAAATGATTTTTTCGATTATCCAACTGTACGGATGTTAAGATATATCAATTTTAGTCATATAAAAAAATTATTAACAAATATGATATCCATCTTGCATGTCAGGATAAGAGAAATCCGGTAAAAGTACCCTTCCGACTACGAGACTCGTTCCCGATTTACAAGATTAATTTTTAAAATGATTTTTTCGATGATCCAACAGTACGGATTTTAAGATATATCAATTTTAATCATAATAAAAAATTATTAAAAAATTTTAAATTCATCTTGCATGTCAGGATTAGAAAAATCCGGTAAAAGTACCCCTCCCGACAACGAGACTCGTTCCCGATTTACAAGATTAATTTTTAAACTGATTTTTTTGACGATCCAACTGTACCGATGTTAAGATATATCAATTTTATTCATAATAAAAAATTATAAAAAAAATATTAAAAAATTTTAAATTCATCTTCCATGTCAGGATTAGAAAAATCCGGTAAAAGTACCCCTCCCGACAACGAGACTCGTTCCCGATTTAGAAGATTAATTTTTAAACTGATTTTTGCGATTATCCAACCATACGGATGTTAAGATATATCAATTTTAGTCATATAAAAAAATTATTAACAAATATGATATCCATAGTGCCCCTCCCGACTACGAGACTCGTTCCCGATTTACAAGATTAATTTTTAAAATGATTTTTTTGACGATCAAACTGTACAGATTTTAAGATATATCAATTTTACTCATATGAAAAATTTATTAAAAAAATTGAAATTCATCTTGCATGTCAGGATTAGAAAAATCCGGTAAAAGTACCCCTCCGTAGAACGAGAATTGTTCCCAATTTACAAAATTAATTTTTAAAATTATTTTTTCGACGATCCAACCGTACGGATGTTAAGATATATCAATTTTAGTCATATGAAAAAATTATTAAAAATTTTGAAATTCATCTTGCATGAAAGGATTAGAAAAATCCGGTAAAAGTACCCCTCCCGACAACGAGACTCGTTCTCGATTTCCAAGATTAATTTTTAAAATGAGTTTTTCGACGATCCAACCGTACGAATGTTAAGATATATCAATTTTAGTCATATGAAAAAATTATTAAAAAAATTGAAATTCATCTTGCATGTCAGGATTAGAAAAATCCGGTAAAAGTACCCCTCCCGACAACGAGACTCGTTCCCGATTTACAAGATTAATTTTTAAAATGAGTTTTTCGACGATCCAACCGTACGAATGTTAAGATATATCAATTTTAGTCATATGAAAAAATTATTAAAAAATTTGAAATTCATCTTGCATGTCAGGATTAGAAAAATCCGGTAAAAGTACCCCTCCCGACAACGAGCCTCTTTCTCGATTTACAAGATTAATTTTTAAAATGAGTTTTTCGACGATCCAACCGTACGAATGTTAAGATATATTAATTTTAGTCATATGAAAAAATTATTAAAAAAATTGAAATTCATCTTGCATTTCAGGATTAGAAAAATCCGGTAAAAGTACCCCTCCCGACAACGAGACTCGTTCCCGATTTACAAGATTAATTTTTAAAATGAGTTTTTCGACGATCCAACCACACGAATGTTAAGATATATCAATTTTAGTCATATGAAAAAATTATTAAAAAATTTGAAATTCATCTTGCATGTCGGGTGTAGAAAAATCCGGTAAAAGTATCCCTCCCGACAACGATACTCCTTCCCGATTTACAAGATTAATTTTTAAAATGATATTTTCAAGGATCTAACCGTACAGATGTTGATCTATGTCAATTTTAGTCATATGAAAAAATTATTAAGAAATTTGAAATCCATCTTGCATGTCAGGATTAGAAAAATCCGGTAAAAGTAACCCTCCGTACAACGAGAATTGTTCCCAATTTACAAAATTAATTTTTAAAATGATTTTTTCGACGATCCAACCGTACGGATGTTAAGATATATCAATTTTAGTCATATGAAAAAATTATTAAAAAATTTGAAATTCATCTTGCATGAAAGGATTAGAAAAATCCGGTAAAAGTACCCCTCCCGACAACGAGACTCGTTCCCGATTTACAAGATTAATTTTTAAAATGAGTTTTTCGACGATCCAACCATATGAATGTTAAGATATATCAATGTTAGTCATATGAAAAAATTATTAAAAAATTTAAAATTCATCTTGCATGTCAGGATTAGAAAAATCCGGTAAAAGTACCCCTCCCGACAACGAGACTCGTTCCCGATTTACAAGATTAATTTTTAAAATGATTGTTTCGACGATCCAACCATACGGATGTTAAGATATATCAATTTTAGTCATATGAAAAAATTATTAAAAAATTTGAAATCCATCTTGCATGTCAAGATTAGAAAAATCCGGTAAAAGTCCCCCTCCCCAAAACGAGACTCGTTCCCGATTTACCAGATTAATTTTTAAAATAATTTTTTGGATGATCCAACCATACGGATTTAAGATATATCAATTTTAGTCATATGAAAAAATTATTAAAAAATTTGAAATTCATCTTGCATGTCAAGATTAGAAAAAACCGGTAAAAAGTACCCCTCCCGACAACGAGACTCGTTCCCGATTTACAAGATTAATTTTTAAACTGATTTTTGGGATTATCCAACCGTACGGATGTTAAGATATATCAATTTTAGTCATATAAAAAAATTATTAACAAATATGATATCCATCTTGCTTGTCAGGATTAGAAAAATCCGGTAAAAGTACCCCTCCCGACTACGAGACTCGTTCCCGATTTACAAGATTAATTTTTAAAATTATTTTTTTGACGATCCAACTATACGGATTTTAAGTTATATCAATTTTAATCATATGAAAAAATTATTAAAAAATTTGAAATGCATCTTGCATGTCAGGATTAGAAAAATCCCGTAAAAGTACCCCTCCGTACAACGAGACTCGTTCCCGATTTACAAGATTAATTTTTAAAATGATTTTTTCGACGATCCAACCGTACGGATGTTAAGATATATCAATTTTAGTCATATGAAAAAATTATTAAAAATATTGAAATTCATCTTGCATGTCAGGATTAGAAAAATCCGGTAAAAGTACCCCTCCTGACAACGAGACTCGTTCTTGATTTACAAGATTAATTTTTAAAATGAGTTTTTCGACGATCCAACCGTACGGATGTTAAGATATATCAATTTTAGTCATATGAAAAAATTATTAAAAAATTTGAAATTCATCTTGCATTTCAGGATTAGAAAAATCCGGTAAAAGTACCCCTCCCAACAACGAGACTCGTTCCCGATTTACAAGATTAATTTTTAAAATAAGTTTTTCGACGATCCAACCGTACGAATGTTAAGATATATCAATTTTAGTCATATGAAAAAAATATTTAAAAAATTGAAATTCATCTTGCATTTCAGGATTAGAAAAATCCGGTAAAAGTACCCCTCCCGACAACGAGACTCGTTTCCGATTTACAAGATTAATTTTTAAAATGAGTTTTTCGACGATCCAACCGTACGAATGTTAAGATATATCAATTTTAGTCATATGAAAAAATTATTAAAAAATTTGAAATTCATCTTGCATGTCAGGTGTAGAAAAATCCGGTAAAATTATCCCTCCCGACAACGATACTCCTTCCCGATTTACAAGATTAATTTTTAAAATGATATTTTCAAGGTTCCAACCGTACGGATGTTGATCTATGTCAATTTTAGTCATATGAAAAAATTATTAAGAAATTTGAAATCCATCTTGCATGTCAGGATTAGAAAAATCCGGTAAAAGTAACCCTCCGTACAACGAGAATTGTTCCCAATTTACAAAATTAATTTTTAAAATGATTTTTTCGACGATCCAACTGTACGGATGTTAAGATATATCAATTTTATTCGTATGAAAAAATTATTAAAAAATTTGAAATTCATCTTGCATGAAAGGATTATAAAAATCCGGTAAAAGTACCCCTCCCGACAACGAGACTCGTTCCCGATTTACAAGATTAATTTTTAAAATGAGTGTTAGGAATATATGTGCATTAGTTTGATGATATGTTTAACAAAACACTTAAGTAGAAGTTTAGTGTTTGTAGCCTCAACGGATAAGACCACTTTGGCTATCCGTTGATGGTGCAGCTTAACTTAGAAATAAGTCTAGTGTTGTAGCACATTTCAGTCTCTGTATTTAAGATATAATTCTTAGAAGTTGAGAGAAAATATAAGTCATGTTGACTACTAGAAGATATGAAAATAGGAAGGCCAATTGTAAATATTTTATGCCTTGTAATTTTGTATAAATGAAGTGGTATCAACGGATATCTTAAAGACCTTCAACGGATGAGAAACAAAGCTTCAACGGATGTCTCTAAAGCTTCAACGGATAGAGCTTCAACTGCTAACACATCAACGGATAAAGCCATCAACGGATGAAGGCTTCAATGGATGTTCTGTTAAATAGCAGTTGATAAGTGGTAGTTGTAACAGCAGACAGAGGCACATGGGTTGACAGAGATAACTGAAATGTGGAAGCCTAATTTCAGGAACATCAGAAAAAGCAGCCGTTCTACTCTAGTACAAAGAGGCAATAGTCAACAAAGTACTTGAGTGATATGGAGAAGAAACAAGTGGAGAACTTATTTTATTATTGTATTTTTATCTTTGTCTTCACTTGTACACTTGGTGATATATAAACCAAGTAGCAGCTAGTAATTAGATAAGAATTTTTCCAGTGCTGTTTAGAAAAATCTTGAGAGAAAAATTATCTAGTTTGTACTAGGACGCAGCTGTGATCAACATCTTGAATCACAGATTTTTTGAAATACCATCTCTGGTGGAACAACAATCCACCAGAAAAGTTTTTAAGGTCTGTTGTGTTCTTTACATTAGTTCTTGAATATATATCTGTCTGTATTAGCTTAAAGCAATTCACACACTTGTTTATCTTGAACACAAAGCCTTTAAAACTGCTCAAAACTTGAAAAAGTTTTGAGATTTACATTCAACCCCCCTTCTGTAAATCTCATTGTTAGTCCACTAGGAATAACAATTGGTATCAGAGCTAGCTCTTGACACACAAAGAGTTTAAAGATCTTGGAAACTAACAAAGATGAGTAAGAAGGATATTGGAGTAAAAATCCCAGTTCTTGACAAAGACAGTTATCACCATTGGAAGGTGAAAATGCACCTTCATCTACTCTCCCAAGATGAAGGTTATGTAAACTGCATTGAGAATGGTCCTCACATTCCCCACAAAGTAGCTACAGTTGCTACGGCCACAATTGCTGTTGGTCAATCCATTCCAAAACCTAGAGCAGAATGGACAATGGAAGACACAGAAGAAGTCCACAAGGATAAGAAGGCTATGAACATTTTGTTTAATGGTCTTGACAAGGATATGTTTGATAATGTGATAAATTGCACAACTGCCAAAGAGGTTTGGGACACAGTTCAGCTACTGTGTAAAGGTACAGAACAAGTAAAAGAAAACAAAATGCAGCTTCTCATTCAACAGTATGAGTATTTTCATTTTGAAGAAAATGAATCTTTAAATGACACATTCAATAGATTCCAAAAGCTGTTGAATGAACTGAAGCTGTATGGTAGAGTGTACCAGGTGAAGGATTCAAATCTTTAATTCTTAAGATCCTTGCCAAAGGAATGGAAACCCATGACTGTCTCCTTGAGAAACTCTCAAGATTATAAGGACTTCACTCTTGAAAGATTATATGGAATCTTGAAGACTTATGAACTAGAGCTGGAACAGGATGAGGTATTGGAGAAGGGAAGAAAGAAAGGAGGTTCAGTTGCCTTGGTAGCTGAAAATGAGAAAGAATGCAGACAAGAAACTGTGAGATCTACATCAAACTCCAAAGATGGCACAAGCAAATTAGAATCAAGCAAGGGTAAGGAGCAAGTTGCTGAGAATGAAGACAACTCCAGCCAAGGTGACTCTGATGGTATTGATGAGCATCTTGCATTTCTGTCCAGGAGATTTGCAAAGATGAAATTTAGGAAAAACACTAGAGCCACTAAACCTCATAAGAACATGGTGGACAAATCCAAGTTCAAGTGTTTCAATTGTGGTATAAGTGGACACTTTGCAAGTGAGTGCAGAAAGCCAACTTCTGAAAAGAAGAAATTTGACCAAGTAGATTACAAAAAGAAATATTTTGATCTGCTCAAGCAAAAGGAGAGGGCTTTCATTACTCAATCAAAAGACTGGGCAGCTGATGGAGAAGAAGAGGATGAAGATGTGGAATATGTCAACTTGGCTCTCATGGCTGATTCTGAGGAAAATGAAGTTAGTTCATCAAGCAACCAGGTAATCACTACTGATTTAACACAGCTTACTAAAGAAGAGTGCAATGATGCTTTTAATGACATGTCTACTGAATTGTATCATTTGCGTGTGTCTCTTAAATCTCTTGCTAAAGAAAATAGTAGGATTAAAGAGAACAATATGTTTTTAAGTAATAGAAATGCTGTGTTAGAAGATAAGTTGATTGACCTAGAGAAAACTAAGCTACATTGTATATCTGTTGAAAATGAACTAACTGAATCTGTTAAGAAAGTAGAAATACTTTCCAATCAATTAGAGAGAGAGCAAGAGGTGATTAAAGCCTGGAAGACATCTAGGGATGTTAGTGCTCAAATTTCCAAGGTCCAAGGAATTGAATCATTCTGTGAGACTGCCTGGGATAAAAACAAAAAAAAACTGGAATTAATTGATGGGCTGTCAACGGATGTGGAATCAACGGATGATGAAAGTTATCCGTTGAAGAAAGAAAAGGAGCATCCGTTGAAGGTTCCTCAATTAAAACAGGCAGATGTTTCTAAAAGTGAAAATCTAAAGAAACTCAACAAAAAGTTTGGTTCAACTTCCAAGAACTTTGTCAAAGAAAAAGCAAGCACATCCAAAGATTTCAGTAAGGTGAATATAGGACACATGACCTTAGAACAGTTAAAGAATAGGCTCAAAGTGGTTGAGGATAAAAAGGAAACTAAAAGGAAATCTAATAGAAATGGGAAGGTAGGGGTTAACAAACATAACAATTACACACCTGATAAGTATGCTCCTAGAAAAAGCTGTGTGCATTGTAGTAGTGTTAATCATCTATCTGCTAATTGCAAATCTATTAAGAAAACTCCCATACCTGTACCCTCTTCCATGCCTAATATTTCTGCATCACCTCTGCATGCTATGCCTGTTATGTCTCAACAGAATCCTTATGCACATTTTGCAAACATGCCATATTTTAACAATCCTTATCTTGCTGCATTTAGTATGCCTCAAATACCATACAATATGCCAATATGGAATAACATGCTTGCACAATCCATGCCTTATCAAATTCCAAATGTGCTAAATGATTCTGTGACTAACCCTACACCTCAACCAACTACATCTAAGATCAAGGTTGACTCAAAGTTACCTAAGTCTAAAGATGCAGGAGGAATGAAGTCTAGGAGAAAGGCTAACAAGAATGGACCCAAGGAAACTTGGGCACCAAGATCAACTTGATTGATTTTATGGTGTGCAGGGAAAAAGAAGAAATCTATGGTACTTGGACAGTGGCTGTTCAAGACACATGACAGGAGATTTCTCCCTGCTCACTGAGTTTAAGGAGAGAGCTGGCCCTAGCATAACCTTTGGAGATGACAGCAAAGGGTTTACTATGGGATATGGCTTGATTTCAACAGGGAATGTCATCATTGATGAAGTTGCATTAGTTGATGGTCTCAAGCACAACTTACTGAGCATCAGTCAACTATGTGATAGAGGGAATACAATTTCCTTCAATTCAGAAGTCTGTGTTGTCACCAGTAAGAAAGAAAACAAAGTGATTCTAACTGGAGTTAGAAAAGGAAATGTGTACTTAGCTGACTTCAACTCTACAGATGCAGAATCTATTACTTGTCTCTTCAGCAAAGCAAGTCCAGTTGAAAGTTGGCTATGGCACAAGAAGCTATCCCATTTGAATTTCAAGACAATGAATGATCTAGTCAAAAAGGACTTAGTCAGAGGAATTCCTCTTGTTGAATTCTCAAGAGATGGTTTGTGTGATGCTTGTCAGAAAGGCAAACAAAAGAAAGCATCATTCAAAAAGAAGCTTGAAACAACAATTGATGAACCATTACAGCTGCTACATATGGATTTGTTTGGACCAGTCAATATATTGTCAATTGCAAGAAAAAGATATTGCTTAGTGATTGTAGATGATTTCTCAAAGTTTTCATGGGTCTATTTTCTTGGATCAAAGGATGAAGCAAGTGAAATCATTATCAATCACATCAGGCAAGTCAATAATAATCCTGACTTAAAGGTTAGGAATATCAGGAGTGACAATGGAACTGAGTTCAAGAATTTGTCAATAAGGCTGTTCTGTGAAGAAAATGGAATCATGCATGAGTTCTCAGCTCCAAGAACACCTCAGCAAAATGGGGTAGTTGAAAGAAAGAACAGATCTTTGATTGAGGCTGCCAGAACAATGCTTGAAGAATCAAAGTTACCAACATATTTCTGGGCTGAAGCTGTTAATTGTGCCTGCTACACTCAGAATATTTCTTTGATCAATCAAACTAAAGGCATGACTCCTTATCAGTTGTTCAAGAGAAGAAAACCAACTCTAAACTTTCTTCATGTCTTTGGATGTAAATGCTTTATACTGAGAAATCAATCTTACCATAAAGGGAAGTATGATGCAAAGGCTGATGAAGGGATATTTGTTGGTTACTCAGCTGGAAAATCTTATAGGGTCTACAATCTAAGAACCAACATTGTTATGGAATCTGTGCATGTTGTGTTTGATGATAAAAAGATTGATGGACTAACAGATGAGGGACATAATGAGAGACTCAAATTTGACAACATTGAGATATATTGTGATGATAGTGAAGAGGAGATTGATGGAGATGACACTTCAAAAGGGATTCAAAATATGCCCTTGGATAATGCATAAAATTCTGCATCCGTTGATAGAGGCAATGCAGTATCCGTTGAAAGACATAGTGCATCATCCGTTGAAGTACAAAATGAAGCATCCGTTGATCATAGTTCATCAACGGATAATCGATTTACATCATCAGTTGATAGAACTCCAAATTCCCTGCAAAGAACCAACAACTCAGGGGGAGTTTCAACTAATCAACACTCTATCTCATATCATGACAATACTGAGGCCACCTCATCTAGAGCACATCTTCCACCTCAAAGGAAATGGACCAAGAATCATCCCTTTGAACTGATCATTGGTGATGCATCATCTAAAGTGCAAACAAGAAAAGCTACTCAAGATGAATGTCTGTATAGTAGTTTTCTATCTCAGGAGGAACCTAAGAAAGTGGAAGAAGCTTTATTGGATCCAGATTGGATATTAGCTATGCAGGAAGAGCTGAACCAATTTGAGAGAAACAAAGTTTGGAAGCTGGTACCTAAACCAAAGAACAAGAGTCCTATTGACACAAAATGGGTATTCAGAAACAAGATGGTTGAAAATGGAATTTCATAAGGAATAAAGCCAGATTGGTTGCTAAAGGCTACTATCAACAAGAGGGAATAGATTTTGATGAAACATATGCTCCTGTTGCAAGACTTGAAGCCATCAGAATTTTTCTAGCCTATGCAGCCCATGCCAATTTCAAAGTCTATCAAATGGATGTCAAGAGTGCATTTCTAAATGGGAAATTGGAGGAAGAAGTCTATGTAAGTCAACCTCCAGGGTTTGAAGATCCAAATTTTCCAGACTATGTGTATTATCTGTTGAAAGCACTCTATGGACTGAAGCAAGCACCTAGAGCCTGGTATGAAACCCTATCAAAATTCCTTTTAGAGAATCACTTCACTAGAGGTACTGTTGATAAAACTCTCTTTTTTAGGAATGTTAATGGCTCTAGTATACTTGTTCAAATTTATGTAGATGACATAATATTTGGTTCTAAAGATAATAAACTTTGCAAAAAGTTTGCTAAGCTAATGCAAAGTAAGTATGAAATGAGCCTGATGGGAGAACTAACCTATTTTCTTGGTTTACAAGTTAAATAAATTAGTGATGGAATTTTCATTAGTCAAACTAAATATATTCATGATCTTCTAAAAAGGTTTGACTTAATGGAATGTTCATCTGCAAAAACTCCCATGACCACTGCCACCAAACTTGAATTGAATAAGACTGAAAGGTCTGTGGACATTACAAGTTATAGAGGCATGGTTGGTTCACTTCTATATTTAACTGCTAGTAGACCAGATATAATGTTTGCTACATGTCTGTGTGCTTGATTTCAAGCTGATCTTAGGGAGTCTCACTTAATTGCTATCAAGAGGATTTTCAGATATCTCAAGGGTACACCAAATTTAGGTATTTGGTATCCTAGAGAATCTGGCTTTGATCTAATTGGTTATTCAGATGCAGACTATGCAGGTTGCAAAATAGACAGGAAAAGTACAACAGGCTCCTGCCAATTCCTGGGAAACAAGCTTGTATCATGGTTTAGCAAAAAAGCAAAATTCAGTCTCTACTTCTACAGCTGAGGCTGAATACATTGCTGCTGGAAGTTGCTGCTCTCAAGTGTTATGGATGAGGAATCAACTCCTTGATTATGGACTTCATGTTGATAGAATTCCTATCTTTTGTGACAACACAAGTGCCATAGCCATAACAGAGAATCATGTGCAGCACTCAAGGACCAAGCACATTGATATCAAGTACCACTTCATCAGAGAGCATGTCATGAATGGTACAGTGGAACTACATTTTGTTCCAAGTGAACAACAAATTGCAGACATATTTACCAAGCCACTTGATGAATCAACATTCACAAGATTGGTAAGTGAGCTAGGTATGCTTAATTACTCATAAAATTTATGTCCTAATTGCAATTTGAATTGAAGCCTGAAATGTATTAGTTGTAAGAACAAATTTGACTTCTTAACAAAGATTATTCCATCAACGGGTATTTCCTATCCGTTGAAAGTCAAAATTGTTCCATCAACGGATGTTCATTATCCGTTGAAAGACATATACATTTCTGGAATTTTTATCCGTCAACGGATAAAACTGTAGTACTTTTCAACGGATGACAATTTACTTTATCCGTTGAAATGTCACATCAGTCGATTCAGGTGTCTTACAGCCGTTGATTCTATTTTCTTAACCGTTGATACTCATACATACAGCTGTATGTATTTGTTTTAAAGGTAGTTTTTAGAATACTTACAGTTTATTCTTAAACGGCTGAAACTCACTTACATATATTTATTGTTTAATCTTTTATTTATGCTTTTTAATTTGAGAAAGTATAAAAGCCCTTCTGATTTTTCATTTTTACTTTACGCTTTCTTGAAATTTCAAAGCTTTTACCATTTACTCTCTGCAAAACCTTCAAGTTATTCTCTACAATTTCTACTTACAGCAATGGCACCAGTAGTAAAAATTATGTCTCAATCTGGGTTCATCTATGAGAAGAACAATTTCATAGCTTTGGTAGCAAAGAATGAAGCCCACTCAGATTATCACAAAATGATGGACTTCATCAAAAACTGTAAACTTAGCTATGCAATGCTGGAAGCCCCAACGATTTACTGTGAAGTAGTTGAGGAGATTTGGACAACTGCTGAGTTCAACTCCATAGATATGACCATCTCTTTCACTCTCAAAGGTAAAAATCACTGTGTTAACTGTGATGATTTACTAGCATGTTTTAAATTGCCTGAGAACAATGCCATGACACCACACACTGATAATGATGTATCCAGCATGTTAGATTCCATAGGTTATTCTCTTAACTCTGCTAGTTTAGGGAGTATTAAAAGAAAAGGCCTTAGGAAAGAATGGAGTTTTCTTGGGGATGCCTTTATCAAGGTTTTCTCTGCGAAAATTAGTAATTTTGATGCCATAACTTCATCTCTTGTTAATATGCTCTATATGCTTGTTTCTGATAGGTATTTTAACTTTAGCAATTATGTTATGCTAGAATTGGGTACTAGATTAGGTAACAAAGCTAATAGACCTAATAACATCTATTATGCTAGATTCTTTATGTTATTGGCTAACCATGTTGCTGAAGGTTTGGTCATAACCAATGAGAATAACAAACTCAAGTGTTGGGCACAAGAGAAAAGAGTTCTTGCAGATTTATTGAGAATGGATCTCAACAGCAGTGTACCATTGGTATATTTACCAATCATGGATGCACCTCAGGTAAGTGAGGTAATTGTCTCTACAACTCCTACTTCTTCCAACCCCTCTATTTCTTTATCTTCTAGTGTGCCCATGGAATCTGTGACAATGCCCCAACAGATTCCTACCAAGGTCACCAAAACTAAACTTTCAAAATCAAAGATAAAGAAAACCACCTCTGTTGTTTCTCAAAAGACAATAGTTGTAACACCTACCCTTAACCCTGAGGGGAGTGAACAGGGTGTGAGTGGTGAGGGGAGGGGTGAACATCAAAGAAACCCCCAGGATAAGGAAGGAGAGATAAGTGTTTCCCAAGCTAGCCAAGCCACAGTTTCTCAAAAAGCTGTGGTGGTTGAAAAGGTTACTAGCACATCCCTAGCTGCATTCTCCCAAAAGGATGTAACTATTGAAAATAGTTCCCAACCAGGAACACAGAACAAACGAGGGAGGGACACAGAAGCCAAACACTCACCAACAAAAGCTTTTATTAGAAGAAAGAGGGCTAGAACCCAAACTTCTACACAGGGTGCACACACTGCACAGATACATCCATCTGTATCTATGCCTTCTCAAACTCAGTTTGATGTGGCTCCAACAAATGTGGAGTCACAGCTCCATTCTCTCACAATTAACACACATCAATCAGCACACACTTCATCACCAACTCTGGATGTGGATATGTTATTCCCATCAATTCCTGATTCTCCCTCTTTACAACTCAGGGAGGAGCCCCACTCAAATACAGGTGATCATCATCTTTTAGATGATTTATTGGATCACCCGCAAATTCTTTCAGATGTAATTGAAGGATCTGTGTCACCAAAACTCAAATCAATCCACACAGATTCAATAGTTATATCACTTTCAATTTCTACTTCTTTTCCTTCTTCAACGGATATTACTCATCTGTTGATAAGTGGTTGTTCTTCAACGGATAAGCTTAACAGTAGTTATCCGTTGATACCATCAGTGTCAGCTTCAACGGCTATTTCATATCCGTTGATAGTCTCTACACATACAACTGAAACAATTCCAAGTGTAGAAGACATGATTACTGTACAATCACTTTTAGGACTGAGGGAAGGGAGTGACAATTTGAGTGAGAGGCTGGGTTGCACCCAGGCAAAAGGAGAGATTGAGAGCTCAAATATGCATGCTATTTCTTCCAGCATGGCAAAAGTAAGTGAGAGGAGTACCACCTTAGTAGGTGAAGGTGAGGAAGTGAGGAGTGTGAGCCAGGGGGAGCCCCTGATGCAAGAATATAGAGAAAAAGAGAGAAAGGCAGGTACAGCAGATATAAGGGTGGATCCACCCATTGCTAATGAGTCAATGATTTTGGATGATGCTGAAAAGGAAAGACAATTTCAGCAACATTACAAAGCTGTAATTGATAACATTTCCTTGGATGCTGACACTTTTACTCATCCTATGTCAGCCTATCAGTTATTGGCTGCTCAGGGCAATGAGGAGGCAGAAAAGACACTACATCTAGTACATACAACAGAATCTCTTCAAAGGGATAAAGCTGCTATTAACAAGATGCCCTCTACAGCTGGTGAGCCATCTGAGGAATTTGGAGTAAATTCTGATGATGATGACTCTGTTTCTTTTGATGGAAGCATGAACTTAGGGGGAGATGAAAGCCCTAGTTCTATTCCAAATTTACCTGAATGGGCCTTGACAAAGGAGTCTACAACAGGGCAATTCAATGTCTCCTTAGTCAAACAAATCAGTACTATCCAACAGGCCATTCAGAAAACTTCACATGCTGGTACCAAGCCAATCCTTACAGCTCACCTGGACTCACTGCATCTCATGAAGTTGCAGCAAGTAAGACAGAATCTGAGTGTGGATGAACTCAAGAAGGATATTGCTGACTTGAAATCCTACAATTCTGAAAAATTGGATTCAGTCATGCCCTATGGTACAATGAAGGACTTATTGTTGAGATTGAAAAAGGATTCAAATACTGAAAAGAGGTTGGCTAAGTTAGAAGACAGAGCCCAAGTTATTAAAAATTCTGTGGCCAGCATTCTTCACAACCAACAATCTCAAACAAATCTACTTATGCAGCTGGCAAAGGCACAAGGCTTGACCCCTCTCCTTGATGATAACAAAAAGGGGGAGAGAAAAAGGGAAGGGGAAGGAGAGCCATCTACAAAAATCCAGATATCTAAAGTGCTAGTTCCTGCCATCACTACTTCTCCAATTATGCAAATCAAAGGAAAGCCTGATGGAATTGACCTAATCCAGCTAGCAGCAGCTGAAATTCAAGTGAAAGAGCAAAGGAGGAGAATTGATGAAAGGGTGCAACAAATGTTTGGCTCAACACAAGATAAATCAATATCTGTGAAACATAGCACAAAGGTTGAACCAATCATTATGGAGCACAAGCCAGAAAGGAGGAATAAGGTTGGAGAGACTTCTTTCAAGAATCTAAAACCTATAGTTCTCAAGCCCAACACTAGATCCAGCAAGGACTCCACAAAGAACCCCCTAGACTTTGCTCAGATGAAAGAAGTGGACTTTCCTCTTCCAAAGCCTGATGAAGACAAAGTTTTGGGTGCTAACATCAAAAAGCACAAGGAGACCAAGGACATAGTTGAAAGAATGAAAATGGCCATTATCTTTAGAGAGGGAAAGAGTATCTGTGTGATGCAAGGACATCCTAAATTTCCAAAGGCCAAGAGGGAAGAAACCAAAAGGTTGAAGAAAGAAGCTAAAAAACTCAAGGCTGACAAAAGAGCACAAGCAAAGCTTGAACAACAGCTAAAGTCAAGTCAAGTTGAAGGAGAGAAAGGAATTGAAGTCAGGGGTGAAGACAAGATTGCAAACCTAGATGAGGTTTTTGGGAGTATATTTGGTGAGAGTATGTAGGAAAGAGAGGAGTGGCAGAAGGGAAACAGAAGAAAGGCCAAGGCACATAGAAGGAGTGAAGATAACACTGAAGAAACTAAATCAATATCTAAACCACTACCTTCCATACCTGAACCTTGTGTTGCTGATCCCACTATAAACATCCATGGTGAACTAATCATCCCAAAAGAGGAACCTATTGATTGGGACACCATCAAATTGCCTACCTTTTTAACCACTCTTCCACTACCAAAGAAACAGAAAAGAAAATCCAAATCTACACCTCCCCTAACCTCTAAGAAATTCACTCAAAAACAAAAACCTAAGCCTAAGCCACCCATTTCTAAAGATGATTATGTTCACATCTGTGACATAAAAGAAATTTCAGACATTGAACTCTATCTGGATGAGCTGGAGGATGTAAGGGGAATAGCTGCCTAGAGACAGCTACCAGAGAGATTAGTGTTCAGATACAAAGGAGCTGGGGAAAGAACATGGCCTCTCTACAGGATTCTGAATGAAGGCTACTCTACCTTGATCAGAGTCTTTTCAGCCATACAAAAGGATTCTGGCTTTACCAGGACTGCCAAGACTGAAATTCTCAACAAGATTGCCAACATAAGGAAAACTTGGAGGGAGCCCAATGCTTTGCCCAGAACTTTACTCATTCAAGAAAGGGGAATTACAATCCACAAATCACCTCATTGGTTGATGGAATTTAGAGATGATAAAGGAGTCAGAAGATTTTTCAGACTTGAAGACCAACTCAAGATTGCCAGCAATGAAACTCTCAAGGAAATGCAATCTAAGTTGGATATCAGTGATGAAGATGAAGCTGAATTCTACAGACAACTCCAACTCCAAATTGAGGAAAATGACAAAGGGCTAGGAAAGAAAACAAGGGAATATAGAAGAAAAAGATGACTTGCTCAGACTAGAGGAGCACCCTTGGAAATTCTGTAAATCTTCAATTACCTCCTAGTACATACACTTTTGCAGCACTTTTAAATTTCTACTTAGTTTCAATTCATATATTTGTTAAGTGTTTTGTTATCATCAAGTTAACCCTGAATTTATGTCTACAATTCTTATAGACATAAATAGGGGGAGATTGTTAGGAATATATGTGCATTAGTTTGATGATATGTTTAACAAAACACTTAAGTAGAAGTTTAGTGTTTGTAGCCTCAACGGATAAGACCACTTTGGCTATCCCTTGATGGTGCAGCTTAACTTAGAAATAAGCCTAGTGTTGTAGCACATTTCAGTCTCTGTATTTAAGATATAATTCTTAGAAGTTGAGAGAAAATATAAGTCATGTTGACTACTAGAAGATATGCAAATAGGAAGGCCAATTGTAAATATTTTATGCCTTATAATTTTGTATAAATGAAGTGGTATCAACGGATATCTTAAAGACCTTCAACGGATGAGAAACAAAGCTTCAACGGATGTCTCTAAAGCTTCAACGGATAGAGCTTCAACTGCTAACACATCAACGGATAAAGCCATCAACGGATGAAGGCTTCAACGGATGTTCTGTTAAATAGCAGTTGATAAGTGGTAGTTGTAACAGCAGATAGAGGCACATGGGTTGACAGAGATAACTGAAATGTGGAAGCCTAATTTCAGGAACATCAGAAAAAGCAGCCGTTCTACTCTAGTACAAAGAGGCAATAGTCAACAAAGTACTTGAGTGATATGGAGAAGAAATAAGTGGAGAACTTATTTTATTATTGTATTTTTATCTTTGTCTTCACTTGTACACTTGGTGATATATAAACCAAGTAGCAGCTAGTAATTAGATAAGAATTTTTCCAGTGCTGCTTAGAAAAATCTTGAGAGAAAAATTATCTAGTTTGTACTAGGACGCATCTGTGATCAACATCTTGAATCACAGATTTTCTGAAATACCATCTCTGGTGGAACAACAATCCACCAGAAAAGTTTTTGAGGTCTGTTGTGTTCTTTACATTAGTGCTTGAATATATATCTGTCTGTATTAGCTTAAAGCAATTCACACACTTGTTTATCTTGAACACAAAGCCTTTAAAACTGCTCAAAACTTGAAAAAGTTTTGAGATTTACATTCAACCCCCCTTCTGTAAATCTCATTGTTAGTCCACTAGGAATAACAATGAGTTTTTCGACGATCCAACTGTATGAATGTTAAGATATATCAATTTTAGTCATATGAAAAAATTATTAAAAAATTTGAAATCCATCTTGCATGTCAGGATTAGAAAAATCCGGTAAAAGTCCCCCTCCCCACAACGAGACTCGTTCCTGATTTACCAGATTAATTTATAAAATAATTTTTTGGATGATCCAACCGTACGGATTTAAGATATATCAATTTTATTCATATGAAAAAATTATTAAAAAATTTGAAATTCATCTTGCATGTCAAGATTAGAAAAATCCGGTAAAAGTACCCCTCCCGACAACGAGACTCGTTCCCGATTTACAAGATTAATTTTTAAACTGATTTTTGCGATTATCCAACCGTACGGATGTTAAGATATATCAATTTTAGTCATATAAAAAAATTATTAACAAATATGATATCCATCTTGCTTGTCAGGATTAGAAAAATCCGGTAAAAGTACCCCTCCCGACTACGAGACTCGTTCCCGATTTACAAGATTAATTTTTAAAATGATTTTTTTCACGATCCAACTGTACGGATTTTAAGATATATCAATTTTAATCATATGAAAAAATTATTAAAAAATTTGAAATTCATCTTGCATGTCAGGATTAGAAAAATCCGGTAAAAGTACCCCTCCGTACAAGGAGAATTGTTCCCAACTTACAAAATTAATTTTTAAAATGATTTTTTCGACGATCCAACCATACGGATGTTAAGATATATCAATTTTAGTCATATGAAAAAATTATTAAAAAATTTGAAATTCATCTTGCATGAAAGGATTAGAAAAATCCGGTAAAAGTACCCCTCCCGACAACGAGACTCGTTCCCGATTTACAAGATTAATTTTTAAAATAAGTTTTTCGACGTTCCAACCGTACGAATGTTAAGATATATCAATTTTAGTCATATGAAAAAATTATTAAAAAAATTGAAATTCATCTGGCATGTCGGGATTAGAAAAATCCGGTAAAAGTAGCCCTCCCGACAACGAGACTCGTTCCCGATTTACAAGATTAATTTTTAAAATGAGTTTTTCGATGATCCAACCGTACGAATGTTAAGATATATCAATTTTAGTCATATGAAAAAATTATTAAAAAATTTGAAATTCATCTTGCATGTCAGGTGTAGAAAAATCCGGTAAAAGTATCCCTCCCGACAACGATACTCCTTCCCGATTTACAAGATTAATTTTTAAAATTATATTTTCAAGGATCCAACCATACGGATGTTGATCTATGTCAATTTTAGTCATATGAAAAAATTATTAAGAAATTTGAAATCCATCTTGCATGTCAGGATTAGAAAAATCCGGTAAAAGTACCCCTACGTACAACGAGAATTGTTCCCAATTTACAAAATTAATTTTTAAAATGATTTTTTCGACGATCCAACCGTACGGATGTTAAGATATATCAATTTTAGTCATATGAAAAAATTATTAAAAAAATTTAAATTCATCTTGCATGAAAGGATTAGAAAAATCCGGTAAAAGTACCCCTCCCGACAACGAGACTCGTTCCCGATTTACAAGATTAATTTTTAAAATGAGTTTTTCGATGATCCAACCGTACGAATGTTAAGATATATCAATTTTAGTCATATGAAAAAATTATTAAATAATTTGAAATTCATCTTGCATGTCAGGATTAGAAAAATCCGGTAAAAGTACCCCTCTTGACAATGAGACTCGTTCCCGATTTATAAGATTAATTTTTAAAATGATTGTTTCGACGATCCAACCATACGGATGTTAAGATATATCAATTTTAGTCATATGAAAAAATTATTAAAAAAATTGAAATTCATCTTGCATGTCAGGATTAGAAAAATCCGGTAAAAGTACCCCTCCCGACAACGAGACTCGTTCCCGATTTACAAGATTGATTTTAAAATAAGTTTTTCGACGTTCCAACCGTACGAATGTTAAGATATATCAATATTAGTCATATGAAAAAATTATTAAAAAAATTGAAATTCATCTGGCATGTCGGGATTAGAAAAATCCGGTAAAAGTACCCCTCCCGACAACGAGACTCGTTCTCGATTTACAAGATTAATTTTTAAAATGAGTTTTTCGATGATCCAACCGTACGAATGTTAAGATATATCAATTTTAGTCATATCAAAAAATTATTAAAAAATTTGAAATTCATCTTGCATGTCAGGTGTAGAAAAATCCGGTAAAAGTATCCCTCCCGATAACGATACTCCTTCCCGATTTACAAGATTAATTTTTAAAATTATATTTTCAAGGATCCAACCCTACGGATGTTGATCTATGTCAATTTTAGTCATATGAAAAAATTATTAAGAAATTTGAAATCCATCTTGCATGTCAGGATTAGAAAAATCCGGTAAAAGTACCCCTCCGTACAACGAGAATTGTTCCCAATTTACAAAATTAATTTTTAAAATGATTTTTTCGACGATCCA
>NW_027418356.1:0-81188 GCF_009905375.1 Apium graveolens
AGGACATCCTAAATTTCCAAAGGCCAAGAGGGAAGAAACCAAAAGGTTGAAGAAAGAAGCTAAAAAACTCAAGGCTGACAAAAGAGCACAAGCAAAGCTTGAACAACAGCTAAAGTCAAGTCAAGTTGAAGGAGAGAAAGGAATTGAAGTCAGGGGTGAAGACAAGATTGCAAACCTAGATGAGGTTTTTGGGAGTATATTTGGTGAGAGTATGTAGGAAAGAGAGGAGTGGCAGAAGGGAAACAGAAGAAAGGCCAAGGCACATAGAAGGAGTGAAGATAACACTGAAGAAACTAAATCAATATCTAAACCACTACCTTCCATACCTGAACCTTGTGTTGCTGATCCCACTATAAACATCCATGGTGAACTAATCATCCCAAAAGAGGAACCTATTGATTGGGACACCATCAAATTGCCTACCTTTTTAACCACTCTTCCACTACCAAAGAAACAGAAAAGAAAATCCAAATCTACACCTCCCCTAACCTCTAAGAAATTCACTCAAAAACAAAAACCTAAGCCTAAGCCACCCATTTCTAAAGATGATTATGTTCACATCTGTGACATAAAAGAAATTTCAGACATTGAACTCTATCTGGATGAGCTGGAGGATGTAAGGGGAATAGCTGCCTAGAGACAGCTACCAGAGAGATTAGTGTTCAGATACAAAGGAGCTGGGGAAAGAACATGGCCTCTCTACAGGATTCTGAATGAAGGCTACTCTACCTTGATCAGAGTCTTTTCAGCCATACAAAAGGATTCTGGCTTTACCAGGACTGCCAAGACTGAAATTCTCAACAAGATTGCCAACATAAGGAAAACTTGGAGGGAGCCCAATGCTTTGCCCAGAACTTTACTCATTCAAGAAAGGGGAATTACAATCCACAAATCACCTCATTGGTTGATGGAATTTAGAGATGATAAAGGAGTCAGAAGATTTTTCAGACTTGAAGACCAACTCAAGATTGCCAGCAATGAAACTCTCAAGGAAATGCAATCTAAGTTGGATATCAGTGATGAAGATGAAGCTGAATTCTACAGACAACTCCAACTCCAAATTGAGGAAAATGACAAAGGGCTAGGAAAGAAAACAAGGGAATATAGAAGAAAAAGATGACTTGCTCAGACTAGAGGAGCACCCTTGGAAATTCTGTAAATCTTCAATTACCTCCTAGTACATACACTTTTGCAGCACTTTTAAATTTCTACTTAGTTTCAATTCATATATTTGTTAAGTGTTTTGTTATCATCAAGTTAACCCTGAATTTATGTCTACAATTCTTATAGACATAAATAGGGGGAGATTGTTAGGAATATATGTGCATTAGTTTGATGATATGTTTAACAAAACACTTAAGTAGAAGTTTAGTGTTTGTAGCCTCAACGGATAAGACCACTTTGGCTATCCCTTGATGGTGCAGCTTAACTTAGAAATAAGCCTAGTGTTGTAGCACATTTCAGTCTCTGTATTTAAGATATAATTCTTAGAAGTTGAGAGAAAATATAAGTCATGTTGACTACTAGAAGATATGCAAATAGGAAGGCCAATTGTAAATATTTTATGCCTTATAATTTTGTATAAATGAAGTGGTATCAACGGATATCTTAAAGACCTTCAACGGATGAGAAACAAAGCTTCAACGGATGTCTCTAAAGCTTCAACGGATAGAGCTTCAACTGCTAACACATCAACGGATAAAGCCATCAACGGATGAAGGCTTCAACGGATGTTCTGTTAAATAGCAGTTGATAAGTGGTAGTTGTAACAGCAGATAGAGGCACATGGGTTGACAGAGATAACTGAAATGTGGAAGCCTAATTTCAGGAACATCAGAAAAAGCAGCCGTTCTACTCTAGTACAAAGAGGCAATAGTCAACAAAGTACTTGAGTGATATGGAGAAGAAATAAGTGGAGAACTTATTTTATTATTGTATTTTTATCTTTGTCTTCACTTGTACACTTGGTGATATATAAACCAAGTAGCAGCTAGTAATTAGATAAGAATTTTTCCAGTGCTGCTTAGAAAAATCTTGAGAGAAAAATTATCTAGTTTGTACTAGGACGCATCTGTGATCAACATCTTGAATCACAGATTTTCTGAAATACCATCTCTGGTGGAACAACAATCCACCAGAAAAGTTTTTGAGGTCTGTTGTGTTCTTTACATTAGTGCTTGAATATATATCTGTCTGTATTAGCTTAAAGCAATTCACACACTTGTTTATCTTGAACACAAAGCCTTTAAAACTGCTCAAAACTTGAAAAAGTTTTGAGATTTACATTCAACCCCCCTTCTGTAAATCTCATTGTTAGTCCACTAGGAATAACAATGAGTTTTTCGACGATCCAACTGTATGAATGTTAAGATATATCAATTTTAGTCATATGAAAAAATTATTAAAAAATTTGAAATCCATCTTGCATGTCAGGATTAGAAAAATCCGGTAAAAGTCCCCCTCCCCACAACGAGACTCGTTCCTGATTTACCAGATTAATTTATAAAATAATTTTTTGGATGATCCAACCGTACGGATTTAAGATATATCAATTTTATTCATATGAAAAAATTATTAAAAAATTTGAAATTCATCTTGCATGTCAAGATTAGAAAAATCCGGTAAAAGTACCCCTCCCGACAACGAGACTCGTTCCCGATTTACAAGATTAATTTTTAAACTGATTTTTGGGATTATCCAACCGTACGGATGTTAAGATATATCAATTTTAGTCATATAAAAAAATTATTAACAAATATGATATCCATCTTGCTTGTCAGGATTAGAAAAATCCGGTAAAAGTACCCCTCCCGACTACGAGACTCGTTCCCGATTTACAAGATTAATTTTTAAAATGATTTTTTTCACGATCCAACTGTACGGATTTTAAGATATATCAATTTTAATCATATGAAAAAATTATTAAAAAATTTGAAATTCATCTTGCATGTCAGGATTAGAAAAATCCGGTAAAAGTACCCCTCCGTACAAGGAGAATTGTTCCCAACTTACAAAATTAATTTTTAAAATGATTTTTTCGACGATCCAACCATACGGATGTTAAGATATATCAATTTTAGTCATATGAAAAAATTATTAAAAAATTTGAAATTCATCTTGCATGAAAGGATTAGAAAAATCCGGTAAAAGTACCCCTCCCGACAACGAGACTCGTTCCCGATTTACAAGATTAATTTTTAAAATAAGTTTTTCGACGTTCCAACCGTACGAATGTTAAGATATATCAATTTTAGTCATATGAAAAAATTATTAAAAAAATTGAAATTCATCTGGCATGTCGGGATTAGAAAAATCCGGTAAAAGTAGCCCTCCCGACAACGAGACTCGTTCCCGATTTACAAGATTAATTTTTAAAATGAGTTTTTCGATGATCCAACCGTACGAATGTTAAGATATATCAATTTTAGTCATATGAAAAAATTATTAAAAAATTTGAAATTCATCTTGCATGTCAGGTGTAGAAAAATCCGGTAAAAGTATCCCTCCCGACAACGATACTCCTTCCCGATTTACAAGATTAATTTTTAAAATTATATTTTCAAGGATCCAACCATACGGATGTTGATCTATGTCAATTTTAGTCATATGAAAAAATTATTAAGAAATTTGAAATCCATCTTGCATGTCAGGATTAGAAAAATCCGGTAAAAGTACCCCTACGTACAACGAGAATTGTTCCCAATTTACAAAATTAATTTTTAAAATGATTTTTTCGACGATCCAACCGTACGGATGTTAAGATATATCAATTTTAGTCATATGAAAAAATTATTAAAAAAATTTAAATTCATCTTGCATGAAAGGATTAGAAAAATCCGGTAAAAGTACCCCTCCCGACAACGAGACTCGTTCCCGATTTACAAGATTAATTTTTAAAATGAGTTTTTCGATGATCCAACCGTACGAATGTTAAGATATATCAATTTTAGTCATATGAAAAAATTATTAAATAATTTGAAATTCATCTTGCATGTCAGGATTAGAAAAATCCGGTAAAAGTACCCCTCTTGACAATGAGACTCGTTCCCGATTTATAAGATTAATTTTTAAAATGATTGTTTCGACGATCCAACCATACGGATGTTAAGATATATCAATTTTAGTCATATGAAAAAATTATTAAAAAAATTGAAATTCATCTTGCATGTCAGGATTAGAAAAATCCGGTAAAAGTACCCCTCCCGACAACGAGACTCGTTCCCGATTTACAAGATTGATTTTTAAAATAAGTTTTTCGACGTTCCAACCGTACGAATGTTAAGATATATCAATATTAGTCATATGAAAAAATTATTAAAAAAATTGAAATTCATCTGGCATGTCGGGATTAGAAAAATCCGGTAAAAGTACCCCTCCCGACAACGAGACTCGTTCTCGATTTACAAGATTAATTTTTAAAATGAGTTTTTCGATGATCCAACCGTACGAATGTTAAGATATATCAATTTTAGTCATATCAAAAAATTATTAAAAAATTTGAAATTCATCTTGCATGTCAGGTGTAGAAAAATCCGGTAAAAGTATCCCTCCCGATAACGATACTCCTTCCCGATTTACAAGATTAATTTTTAAAATTATATTTTCAAGGATCCAACCCTACGGATGTTGATCTATGTCAATTTTAGTCATATGAAAAAATTATTAAGAAATTTGAAATCCATCTTGCATGTCAGGATTAGAAAAATCCGGTAAAAGTACCCCTCCGTACAACGAGAATTGTTCCCAATTTACAAAATTAATTTTTAAAATGATTTTTTCGACGATCCAACCGTACGGATGTTAAGATATATCAATTTTATTCATATGAAAAAATTATTAAAAAATTTTAAATTCATCTTGCATGAAAGGATTAGAAAAATCCGGTAAAAGTACCCCTCCCGACAACGAGACTCGTTCCCGATTTACAAGATTAATTTTTAAAATGAGTTTTTTGATGATCCAACCGTATGAATGTTAAGATATATCAATTTTAGTCATATGAAAAAATTATTAAATAATTTGAAATTCATCTTGCATGTCAGGATTAGAAAAATCCGGTAAAAGTACCCCTCTTGACAACGAGACTCGTTCCCGATTTACAAGATTAATTTTTAAAATGATTGTTTCGACGATCCAACCATACGGATGTTAGGATATATTAATTTTAGTCATATGAAAAAATTATTAAAAAAATTGAAATTCATCTTGCATGTCAGGATTAGAAAAATCCGGTAAAAGTACCCCTCCCGACAACGAGACTCGTTCTCGATTACCAGATTAATTTTTAAAATGAGTTTTTCGACGATCCAACCATACGAATGTTAAGATATATCAATTTTAGTCATATGAAAAAATTATTTAAAAATTTGAAATTCATCTTGCATGTCAGGATTAGAAAAATCCGGTAAATGTACCCCTCCCGACAACGAGACTCGTTCTCGATTTACAAAATTAATTTTTAAATTGATTTTTTCGACGATCCAACCGTACGAATGTTAAGATATATCAATTTTAGTCATATGAAAAAATTATTAAAAAAATTGAAATTCATCTTGCATGTCAGGATTAGAAAAATCCGGTAAAAGTACCCCTCCCGACAACGAGACTCGTTCTCGATTTACAAGATTAATTTTTAAAATGAGTTTTTCGATGATCCAACCGTACGAATGTTAAGATATATCAATTTTAGTCATATGAAAAAATTATTAAAAAAATTGAAATTAATCTTGCATTTCAGGATTAGAAAAATCCGATAAAAGTACCCCTCCCGACAACGAGACTCGTTCCCGATTTACAACATTAATTTTTAAAATGAGTTTTTCGATGATCCAACCGTATGAATGTTAAGATATATCAATTTTAGTCATATGAAAAAATTATTAAAAAATTTGAAATTCATCTTGCATATCAGGTGTAGAAAAATCCGGTAAAAGTTTCCCTCCCGACAACGATACTCCTTCCCGATTTACAAGATTAATTTTTAAAATGATATTTTCAAGGATCCAACCGTACGAATGTTAAGATATATCAATTTTAGTCGTATGAAAAAATTATTAAGAAATTTGAAATCCATCTTGCATGTCAGGATTAGAAAAATCCGGTAAAAGTACCCCTCCGTACAACGAGAATTGTTCCCAATTTACAAAATTAATTTTTAAAATGATTTTTTCGACGATCCAACCGTACGGATGTTAAGATATATCAATTTTATTCATATGAAAAAATTATTAAAAAATTTTAAATTCATCTTGCATGAAAGGATTAGAAAAATCCGGTAAAAGTACCCCTCCCGACAACGAGACTCGTTCCCGATTTACAAGATTAATTTTTAAAACGAGTTTTTTGATGATCCAACCGTACGAATGTTAAGATATATCAATTTTAGTCATATGAAAAAATTATTAAATAATTTGAAATTCATCTTGCATGTCAGGATTAGAAAAATCCGGTAAAAGTACCCCTCTTGACAACGAGACTCGTTCCCGATTTACAAGATTAATTTTTAAAATGATTGTTTCGACGATCCAACCATACGGATGTTAAGATATATTAATTTTAGTCATATGAAAAAATTATTAAAAAAATTGAAATTCATCTTGCATGTCAGGATTAGAAAAATCCGGTAAAAGTACCCCTCCCGACAACGAGACTCGTTCTCGATTTACCAGATTAATTTTTAAAATGAGTTTTTCGACGATCCAACCATACGAATGTTAAGATATATCAATTTTAGTCATATGAAAAAATTATTTAAAAATTTGAAATTCATCTTGCATGTCAGGATTAGAAAAATCCGGTAAATGTACCCCTCCCGACAACGAGACTCGTTCTCGATTTACAAAATTAATTTTTAAATTGATTTTTTCGACGATCCAACCGTACGAATGTTAAGATATATCAATTTTAGTCATATGAAAATATTATTAAAAAAATTGAAATTCATCTTGCATGTCAGGATTAGAAAAATCCGGTAAAAGTACCCCTCCCGACAACGAGACTCGTTCTCCATTTACAAGATTAATTTTTAAAATGAGTTTTTCGACGATCCAACCGTACGAATGTTAAGATATATCAATTTTAGTCATATGAAAAAATTATTAAAAAAATTGAAATTAATCTTGCATTTCAGGATTAGAAAAATCCGATAAAAGTACCCCTCCCGACAACGAGACTCGTTCCCGATTTACAAGATTAATTTTTAAAATGAGTTTTTCGATGATCCAACCGTATGAATGTTAAGATATATCAATTTTAGTCATATGAAAAAATTATTAAAAAATTTGAAATTCATCTTGCATATCAGGTGTAGAAAAATCCGGTAAAAGTTTCCCTCCCGACAACGATACTCCTTCCCGATTTACAAGATTAATTTTTAAAATGATATTTTCAAGGATCCAACCGTACGAATGTTAAGATATATCAATTTTAGTCGTATGAAAAAATTATTAAAAAAATTGAAATTCATCTTGCATGTCAAGATTAGAAAAATCCGGTAAAAGTACCCCTCCCGACAACGAGACTCGTTCTCGATTTACAAGATTAATTTTTAAAATGAGTTTTTCGACGATCCAACCGTACGAATGTTAAGATATATCAATTTTAGTAATATGAAAAAATTATTAAAAAATTGAAATTCATCTTGCATGTCAGGATTAGAAAAATCCGGTAAAAGTACCCCTCCCGACAACGAGACTCGTTCCCGATTTACAAGATTAATTTTTAAAATGAGTTTTTCGACGATCCAACCGTACGAATGTTAAGATATATCAATTTTAGTCATATGAAAAAATTATTAAAAAATTTGAAATTCATCTTGCATGTCAGGTGTTGAAAAATCCGGTAAAAGTATCCCTCCCGACAACAATACTCCTTCCCGCTTTACAAAATTAATTTTTAAAATGATTTTTGCGATTATCCAACCGTACAGATGTTAAGATATATCAATTTTAGTCATATAAAAAAATTATTAACAAATATGATATCCATCCTGCTTGTCAGGATTAGAAAAATCCGGTAAAAGTACCCCTCCCGACTACGAGATTCGTTCCCGATTTACAAGATTAATTTTTAAAATGATTTTTTTGATGATCCAACTATACGGATTTTAAGATATATCAATTTTAATCATATGAAAAAATTATTAAAAAATTTGAAATTCATCTTGAATGTCAGGATTAGAAAAATCCGGTAAAAGTACCCCTCCGTACAACGAGAATTGTTCCCAATTTACAAAATTAATTTTTAAAATGATTTTTTTGAGGATCCAACCGTACGGATGTTAAGATATATCAATTTTAGTCATATGAAAAAATTATTAAAAAATTTGAAATTCATCTTGCATGAAAGGATTAGAAAAATCCGGTAAAAGTACCCCTCCCAACAACGAGACTCGTTCCCGATTTACAAGATTAATTTTTAAAATAAGTTTTTCGACATTCAAACCGTACGAATGTTAAGATATATCAATTTTAGTCATATGAAAAAATTATTAAAAAATTTGAAATTCATCTGGCATGTCAGGATTCGAAAAATTCGGTAAAAGTACCCCTCCCGACAACGAGACTCGTTCCCGATTTACAAGATTAATTTTTAAAATGAGTTTTTCGACGATCCAACCGTACGAATGTTAAGATATATCAATTTTAGTCATATGAAAAAATTATTAAAAAATTTGAAATTCATCTTGCATGTCAGGTGTAGAAAAATCCGGTAAAAGTATCCCTCCCGACAACGATACTCCTTCCCGATTTACAAGATTAATTTTTAAAATTATATTTTCAAGGATCCAACCGTACGGATGTTGATCTATGTCAATTTTATTCATATGAAAAAATTATTAAGAAATTTGAAATCCATCTTGCATGTCAGGATTAGAAAAATCCGGTAAAACTACCCCTCTGTACAACGAGAATTGTTCCCAATTTACAAAAATAATTTTTAAAATGATTTTTTCGATGATCCAACCGTACGGTTGTTAAGATATATCAATTTTAGTCTTATGAAAAAATTATTAAAAAATTTTAAATTCATCTTGCATGAAAGGATTAGAAAAATCCGGTAAAACTACCCCTCCCGACAACGAGACTCGTTCCCGATTTACAAGATTAATTTTTAAAATGAGTTTTTCGACGATCCAACCGTACGAATGTTAAGATATATAAATTTTAGTCATATGAAGAAATTATTAAAAAATTTGAAATTCATCTTGCATGTCAGGATTAGAAAAATCCGGTAAAAGTACCCCTCCAGACAACGAGACTCGTTCCCGATTTACAAGATTAATTTTTAAAATGATTGTTTCGACGATCCAACCATACGGATGTTAAGATATATCAATTTTAGTCATTTGAAAAAATTATTAAAAAATTTGAAATCCATCTTGCATGTCAGGATTAGAAAAATCCGGTAAAAGTACCCCTCCCCACAACGAGACTCGTTCCCGATTTACCAGATTAATTTTTAAAATAATTTCTTGGATGATCCAACCATACGAATTTAAGATATATCAATTTTATTCATATGAAAAAATTATTAAAAAATTTGAAATTAATCTTGCATGTCAAGATTAGAAAAATCCGGTAAAAGTACTCCTCCCGACAACGAGACTCGTTCCCGATTTACAAGATTAATTTTTAAACTGATTTTTGCGATTATCCAACCGTACAAATGTTTAGATATATCAATTTTAGTCATAAAAAAAAATTATTAACAAATATGATATCCATCTTGCATGTCAGGATTAGAAAAATCCGGTAAAAGTACCCCTCTCGACTACGAGACTCGTTCCCGTTTTACAAGATTAATTTTTAAAATGATTTTTTGGCGATCCAACTGTACGGATTTTAAGATATATCAATTTTAATCATATGAAAAAATTATTAAAAAATTTGAAATTCATCTTGCATGTCAGGATTAGAAAAATCCGGTAAAAGTACACCTCCGTACAACGAGAATTGTTCCCAATTTACAAAATTAATTTTTAAAATGATTTTTTCGACGATCCAACTGTACGGATCTTAATATATATCAATTTTAGTCATATGAAAAAATTATTAAAAAATTTGAAATTCATCTTGCATGAAAGGATTAGAAAAATCCGGTAAAAGTACCCCTCCCGACAACGAGACTCGTTCCCGATTTACAAGATTAATTTTTAAAATAAGTTTTTCGACGATCCAACCATACGAATGTTAAGATATATCAATTTCAGTCATATGAAAAATTATTAAAAAATTTGAAATTCATCTAGCATGTCAGTATTAGAAAAATCCGGTAAAAGTACCCCTCCCGACAACGAGACTCGTTCCCGATTTACAAGATTAATTTTTAAAATGAGTTTTTCGACGATCCAACCGTACGAATGTTAAGATATATCAATTTTAGTCATATGAAAAAATTATTAAAAAATTTGAAATTCATCTTGCATGTCAGGTGTAGAAAAATCCGGTAAAAGTATCCCTCCCGACAACGATACTCCTTCCCGATTTACAAATTAATTTTTAAAATGATATTTTCAAGGATCCAACCGTACGGATGTTAATCTATGTCAGTTTTAGTCGTATGAAAAAATTATTAAGAAATTTGAAATCCATCTTGCATGTCAGGATTAGAAAAATCCAGTAAAAGTACCCCTCCCTACAACGAGATTCGTTCCCGATTTACAAGATTAATTTTTAAATAATTTTTTCGACGATCTAACCGTACGGATGTTAAGATATATCAATTTTAGTCATATGAAAAAATTATTAAAAAATTTGAAATTCATCTTGTTATTCCCAGTGGACTAACAATGAGATTTACAGAAGGGGGGTTGAATGTAAATCTTAAAACTTTTTCAAGTTTTGAGCAATTTGTAAGACTAAGTGTTTGAGTGATCAAATGTGTGTGAATTGCTTGGAGCTGATGCAGACAGATATATATTCAAACACAATTGTAATGAACACAAAGAAATTAAAAACTTTTCTGGTGGATTTGTTGTTCACCAGAGATGTGTTATTTCAGAAAATCTGTGATTCAAAAATTAAATCACAGTTGCTTCCTAGTACAAACTAGATGATTTTCTCTCTTGATATTTCTAAACAGCTCAGGAAAAATTCACATCTAATTACTAGCTACTACTTGGTTTATATAACACAAAGTTTACAAGTGAAGACAAAGATAAAGTACAATAAGACAATAGTTCTCCACTTGTTTCTGTTCCATTTTTATCCAGTGTAATATGGAATTATCTGTTGACTTTCCATTATGAACCAGACTAAAAACGGCTGCTTTTTCTGCTGTTCCTGAAATAGGCTACCACATCTCTGTCAATCCATGTGCCTCTGTCAGCTTTATTAACTGTCACTATCAACTGCTATGAGACTGAGCATCCGTTGAAGCTTTCATCTGTTGATGACTTTATCCGTTGATGCTCTAGCAGTGCATCAGTTGAAGCTTTCATCCGTTGATGGCTTTATCCGTTGATGCTCTGGCAGTTGAAGCTTTATCCGTTGAAGCACTTATCCGTTGAAGGATATTATCCGTTGAAGCATTTATCCATTGATGGATATTATCCGTTGAAGTATTAGAGACATCCGTTGAAGCTTAGTTTCTTATCCGTTGAAGGTCTTCCATATCCGTTGACACTTCTTCACTTATACAAAATTACAAGGCATGAAATATTTACAATTAGCCCTCCTATTTGTACATCCATTAGTAGTCAACATGACTGATTATCTCCTAACAACATCTAAGAATTACAGCTTGAAATCAGAGAGTGAGATGTGCTACAATACCAAACTTATTGCTAAGTAAGGCTACTCCTTCAACGGATAGCCAAGATGGTCTTATCCGTTGAGGCTACAAACACTAGATTTCTACTTAAGTATTTTGCTGAACTTATCATCAAACTAATACACATATTCCTAACAATCTCCCCCTATTTATGTCTACTAGAACTGTAGGCATAAATTTGGGTTTAGCTTGATGATAACAAAACACTTAACAAATATATAAACTATAACAAAGCAGAAATTCAAAAGTGCTGCAAAAGTGTATATGCTGAGATGAAATTGAAGAAATACATTGTTTCCAAGGGTGCTCCTCTAGCCTGAGCAAATTACTTTCTTTTCCTTTGATCCCTGGTTTTCTTTCCTAGCCTCCTGTCATTCTCCTCTATTTGAAGTTGAAGTTGTCTGTAGAATTCAGCTTCATCTTCTTCATTGATATCTAACTTAGATTGCATATCCTTGAGAGTTTCATTACTGGCAATCTTTAGCTGATCTTCAATTCTGAAAAATCTTCTGACTCATTTGTTGTCTCTGAACTCCATCAACCAATGAGGTGATTTGTGAATTGTAATACCTCTCTCTAGAATGAGTAAAGTTCTAGGCAAGGCATTGGGCTCCCTCCAAGTTTTTCTTATGTTGGCAATCTTGTTGAGAATCTCAGTCCTGACAGTTCTGGTAAAGCCAGAATCCTTATGTATGGCTGAGTAGGCTCTAATCAAGGTACAGTAGCCTTCATTCAGAATTCTATGAAGAGGCTAAGTTCTTTCCCCAGCTCCTTTGTATTTGAACACTAGTCTTTCTGGTAGCTGTCTGTAGGCAGCTATTCCCCTTACATCCTCCAGCTCATCCAGATAGAGTTCAATGTCTGAAAATTCTTTTATGTCACAGATGTGAACATAATCATCTTTAAAGGTTTGAGTTTTAGGCTTAGGCTTCTGTGTGAATTTGATTGAGGCTTTAGAGGGTGTTGATTTGATTCTTCTTTTCTGCTTCTTTGATGGTGGAGAAGAGGTTAGGAAGGTGGGCAATTTGATGGTGTCCCAATCAATTGGTTCCTCCTTGGGAATGATTTTTTCACCATGAATGTTCATGAAGGGGTCAGGTACAATGGTTTCAGGAATAGAGGGTAGTGGTTTGGATATTGATTGGGTTTCTTCAGTCTTATCTACCTTCTTTCTCTTTGCATTGACCTTCTTTCTTTTCCCTTTCTGCCATTCTTCCTTACTTCTTTCATTCATCTTAGTACCAACCATGTCCCCCATAGCTTCATCTTCACCTTTGTCTTCAAATTCTTTCTGTTCTTCAGCCTGACTTGACTTTAGCTGTTTTTCAAGCTTTGCTTGTGCTCTTTTGTCAGCTTTTAGCTGTTTGGCTTCTTCCTTCAACCTTTTAGTTTCTTCCCTCTTGGCTATTGAGAATTTGGGATGTCCTTGCATCACACATATGCTCTTTCCCTCTTTGAAGATAATAGCCATGTTTCTCCTTACAGCCTCATCCATGGTCTCTTTGAGATATGCAATACTTCTTCCTAAAAGCTTGTCCTCATCAGCTTTTGGAAGAGGAAAATCCATCTCTTTTAAAGGATTCTTTGTAGAGTCCTTATTGGATTTGTTGTTGGGCTTGAGAACCATAGGTTGCAGATCTTTGGAAGAAGTTTCTCCATCCTTATGCCTCCCTACTGGCTTGAGTTCCATAATAATTGATTCCACTTTTGTGCTATGCTTCACAGATTGTGATTGAGAAGTTGTGGAACCAAATATTAGTTGCATCTTTTCATCAATCTTCTTCCTTTGCTCTTTGACTTGCAATTCAGCTGCTGCTATCTGGATTAGATCAATTCTATCTAGCTTTCCTTTGACTTGAATAGTTGGAGAAGTTGTGATGACAGGAACTAGCACTTGAGAAATCTGAACTGTTGTAGATGGCTCTCCTTCCCCTTCCTTTTTATTCTCCCCCTTTTTGTTATCATCAAGGGTAGGGGTCAAGCCTTGTTCTTGTGCCAGCTGCATGAGTAGATTTGTTTGAGTTTGTTGATTCTGAAGAATGGTGACCATAGAGTCTTCAATGATTTGAACCCTATCTTCCAATCTGGCCAACAAATCTTGTATAGTACCATAGGGTATAACTGAATCCAATTTCTCAGCATTATAGGATTTTAGATCAGCAATATCCAGCTTGAGCTCATCCACACTTAGATTTTGCTGGTAATGCTACAACTGCAAGAGATGCAGAGATTCCAGATGAGCTTGAAGAAGTGCCTTGGTACCAGCATCCTGAGTCTCTTGAATGGCCTGCTGAATTGTCGTGACTTATTTGACTAAAGTGACACCAAACTCTCCTGGTGTTGATGGTTTTGCCCATGCCCATGCAGGAAGATTAGGAACAGAACTTGGGCCTGCTACTCCCCCTAAGTTCATGCTCTCATTCAAAGAATTAGAGTCATCATCATTGGAATTTACTCCAAATTCTTCAGATGGCTCACCAGCTTTAGAAGGCAGCCTGTTGACAGCAGCTTTGTCTCTGAGAAGAGATTCTGAAGTGTGCACAATGTGTAGTGTATGTTCTGCCTCCACATTGCCCTGTGCAGCCAATAATTGATAGGCTGAAACAGGGTGAGTAAAAGTGTCAGCATCCAAGGAAATGTTATCAATGACAGCCTTGTAGTGTTGCTGAAATTGTCTTTCCTTATCTGCATCATCCACTTTTATTAACTCACTAGCAATGGCTGGATCCACCCTTATAGCTTCTGTACCTGCCTTTCTCTCAATTTATCTCTTTTCTTGCATCAGGGGCTCCCCCTGGCTCACACACACCCTCACACCCTCACCTTCACCTTCTAAGGTGGCACTCCTCTCACTTACTTTTGCCATGCTGGAAGAAATAGCATGCATTTGGTGACTCTCAACCTCTCCTTTTGCCTGTGAGCAACCCAGCCTCTCACTCAAAAAATCACTCCCTTCCCTCAAGCCTAATAATGATTGTACAGTTGCCATGTCCTCTACAGTTGGAGTTGTTTCTATTAATTGTGTAGAGGCCATCAACGGATAGGGAGTATCCGTTAAAGTAGAAACTGATGGTATCAACGAATAACTGCTGTGAAGCTTATCCGTTGAAGAACAACCACTTGTCAATGGATGAGAGATATCCGTTGAAGAAGGAAATGATGTAGAGATAGAAAGTGATATAATTGTTGAATCTGTGTGGATTGATTTTAAGTGTGGTGACACAGATTCTGCAACTACATCTGAAAGAATTGGCTGATGATCCAACAAATCATCTAAAAGTTGATGATCACCAGGTTTTCAGTGGGGCTCCTCCCTGAGTTTTAATGAGGGAGAATCAGGAATTGATGTGAATATCATATCCACATCCAGAGAGGGTGTTGGAGAGTTTGAGGAATGGTGTGTTTCTATATTGAGAGAATGGGGTTGTGATTCCACATTTGCTGGAATCACATCAAGCTGAATTTGAGAAGGCACAAATACTGGTGGATGTATCTGTGCTGTGTGTGTCCCTTGTGTGGAAACTAGGGTTTTGGCCTTCTTCTTCCTTGAAAAGGCTTGAATTTGTGAATGTGTAGCTTTAGTTTCCCTCCCTCTTTTGTTCTGTGTCCCTGGTTGGAGACTATTTTCAATAGTTGCATCCTTTTGGGAGGATGCAACTAGGGATGTGCTGGACTCCTTTTGAACCACTACAGTCTTTTGAGAGACTGTGGCTTGGCTGGTTTGGGTACCACTCACCTCTCCCACCTTATCCTAGGGGGCTTTTTGATGTTCACCCCTCCCCTCACCACTCACACCATGTTCACTCCCTTCAGGGTTTTTGGTAGTTGTTACAACTGTTGTCTTTTGAGAAACAACAGAGGTAGGTTTCTTTGACTTGACTTTGGAAACTTTAGATTTGGTGGCTTTGGTAGGAGCCTGTTTGGACAATGACACAGGTTCCATAGCCACACTAGAAGGCAAAGAAACATTGGGGTTGGAAATAGTAGGAGTTATAGAAACATTTACCTCACTTACCTGTGATGCATTCATGATTGACAAGTATACCAATGGCACCTGGCTGTTGAGGTTCATTCTCAAAAGGTCTGCAAGGACCCTTTTCTCTTGTGCCCAGCAACTTAGTTTATTATTCTCATTGGATATAACCAAACCTTCAGCAACATGGTTAGCCAATAACATAAAGAATCTAGCAAAGTAGATGTTATGTGGTCTATTAGCTTTGTTGCCTAATCTGGAACCTAATTCTAGCATAACACAGTTGCTAAAATTAAAGTACCTATCAGAAACTAGCATATAGAGCATATTTACAAGAGATGAAGTGATAGCATCAAAATTGCTAATCTTCCCAGAGAAAACCTTAATAAAAGCATCTCCAAGAAAACTCCATTCTTTCCAAAGGCCTTTCCTTCTAATACTACCTAAACTAGCAGAATCAAAAGCATAGCCTATGGAATCTAGCATTGCAGAGACATCTTTATCAGTATGAGGTGTCATGGCATTATTCTCAGGCAACTTAAAGCAAGATTGTATATCATCACAATTAATGCAATAGTCCTTACCTTTGAGAGAGAAGGCAATAGTCATATCTGTAGAGTTGAACTCTGCAGTTGTCCAAATCTCCTCAATCACTTCACAATAGATGGTTGGGGCTTCCAGCATTGCATAGCTCAGTTTGCAGTTCTTGATGAAGTCCATCATCTTGTGATAATCAGAATGAGCTTCATTCTTTTCAACCAAGACTATAAAATTATTCTTTTCATAAACAAATCCTGTTTGAGACATAATTTTGACTACTGGTGCCATTGTTGTGAGTAGAGGTTGTAGAGAAAAACTTGAGAATTGAGAGAGAAAGAGAATGATAATTGCAAGAAAGCGTAAAGTGAGAATAAGAATTCGATTGGGCTTTTATACTTTCTTGAATTAAAACACAAATAAAATAATTAAATGATACTTTTAAGTAAGTGATAGCCATTCAGGAAAAAATGAAACTGTAGAAATTCTGAAAACTACCGTAAATACAAATACATACAACACTGTATATCTGTATCAACGGTTGAGTAAAAGAATCAACGGCTATGACTTACTGACGTGACACATCAACGGATAAGGTAAATAGTTATCCGTTGATGAACAACACTATTTTATCCGTTGAAGGATAGAATTACCAGAAATGTATTTGTCTTTCAACGGATAATGAATATCCGTTGATAGAACAATTTTGGCTTTCAACGGATAGGGAATATCCGTTGATAGGATAAGTCTTGATTAAAGCCAATTTGTTCTTGCAGCAAATTCATTTCAGGCTACAAGTCAGATTACATAGATGACATAGATTATGAATAGTTAAGCATACCTAACTCACTAATTTTGTGAATGTTGATTCATCAAGTGGCTTGGTAAATATGTCTGCAATCTGCTTTTCACTTGGAACAAAATGAAGTTCCACTGTACCTTTCATCACATGTTCCCTAATGAAGTGGTACTTGATATCAATGTGCTTGGTTCTTGAGTGTTGCACTGGATTTTCAGTAATGGCAATGACAATTGTGTTGTCACAAAATATTGGAATTTTGTCAACAGTTATACCATAGTCAAATAACTGGTTCCTCATCCACAGTATTTGTGCACAGCAACTACCAGCTGCAATGTATTCAGCTTCAGCTGTTGATGTAGAAATAGAATTCTGCTTCTTGCTGAACCATGATACAAGCTTGTTTCCTAGAAATTGACAGGTGCCTGTTGTGCTTTTCCTGTCTATTTTGCAACCTGCATAATCTGCATCTGAGTAGCCAATTAGATCAAAACCAGACTCTCTAGGGTACCAAATTCCTAGATTTAGAGTCCCCTTGAGATATCTGAAAATTCTTTTAATAGCCACTAAGTGAGATTCTTTAGGGTCAGCTTGAAATCTAGCACAGAGACATGTAGAAAACATAATATCAGGTCTACTGGCAGTTAAATATAAAAGTGAGCCAACCATGCCTCTATAACTTGTAATATCCACAGACTTTTCAGCCTTGTTTAATTCAAGCTTGGTGGCAGTGGCCATGGGAGTTTTTGCAGGTGAACAATCCATTAAGTCAAACTTCTTTAAAAGATCATAAATATATTTAGTTTGACTAATGAAAATTCCACCACTAACTTGTTTAACTTGTAAACCAAGAAAGTAAGTTAGCTCTCCCATCATGCTCATTTCATATTTACTTTGCATTAATTTAGCAAACTTTTTACAAAGTTTATCATCTGTAGATCCAAATATAATATCATCTACATAAATTTGTACAAGTATCTTAGAGCCATTAACATTTCTAAAGAAGAGAGTTTTGTCAACAGTACCTCTTGTGAAGTGATTATCTAGAAGGAACTTTGATAAAGTCTCATACCAGGCTCTAGGTGCTTGCTTTAGTCCATAGAGTGCTTTCAGCAAATATTACACATGGTCTGGAAAATTTGGATCTTCAAAACCTGGAGGTTGGTTTACATAAACTTCTTCCTCCAATTCCCCATTTAGAAATGCACTCTTGACATCCATCTGATAGACTTTGAAATTGGCATTAGCTGCATAGGCTAAAAAGATTCTGATGGCTTCAAGTCTTGCAACTGGAGCAAATGTTTCATCAAAATCTATTCCCTCTTGTTGAGAATAGCCTTTGGCAACCAATCTGGCTTTATTCCTTATGACAATGCCATTTTCATCTATCTTGTTTCTGAATACCCATTTTGTGTCAATAGAACTCTTGTTCTTTGGCTTGGGTACCAGCTTCCACACTTTGTTCCTCTCAAATTGGTTTAGCTCCTCTTGCATTGCTAAAATCCAATCTGGATCCAAAAGAGCTTCTTCCACTCGCTTAGGTTCCTCCTGTGATAGAAAGCTACTATACAGACATTCATCTTGAGTAGCCCTTCTAGTTTGTACTTTAGATGTAGCATCACCAATGATCAGTTCAAAAGGGTGATTCTTGGTCCATTTCCTTTGAGGTGGTAGATTAGCCCTTGATGAGGTTGCCTCAGTATTGTCATGATGTGAGATAGAATGTTGATTTGTTGAAACTCCCCCTGAGTTGCTGATCCTTTGAAAGGAATTGGGAGTTCTATCAACTGATGAGGTGAATTGATTATCCGTTGACAGACTGTAATCAACAGATGCTTCATTATGAACTCCAACGGATGATGCACTTTGTCTTTCAACGGATGCTGCATTGCTTCTTTCAACGGAAGCTGAATTATAACTTTCAACGGATGCAGCATTCTGTGCATTATCCAAAGGAAGACTCTGGTTTCTTCTTGAGATGCCTTCTTCATCATTCTCATCTTCACTATCATCACAATATATCTCAATTAGTGATCTGTTCTTCCTTTCCACCACACCATTTTGTTGTGGAGTTCTTGGAGCTGAGAACTCATGCATGATCCCATTTCCTTCACAGAACATCTTCATGGTTGAATTCTTGAACCCGGTTCCATTGTCACTCCTAATGTTCCTTATTTTGAAGTCAGGATGATTGTTGACTTGCTTGATATGATTGATGATGATTTCACTAGCTTCATCCATTGATCCAAGAAAATAAACCCATGAAAACTTTGAGAAATCATCTACAATCACTAGGCAGTATCTTTTCCTTGAAATTGACAATACATTGACTGGTCCAAAAAGATCCATGTGTAGAAGTTACAGTGGTTCATCAATTGCAGATTCAAGCTTCTTACTGAATGATATTTTCTTTTGCTTTCCTTTCTGACAAGCATCACACAGTCCATCCCTTGTGAATTCCACTAGAGGCATTCCTCTAACTAAGTCCTTTTTGACTAGATCATTCATTATCTTGAAATTCAAATGGGACAGCTTCTTGTGCCATAGCCAACTTTCAACTGGACTTGCTTTGCTGAGAAGACAAGTAATGGATTCTGCATCTGTAGAGTTGAAATCAGCTAAGTACACATTCCCTTTTCTAACTCCAGTTAGAACCACTTTATTGTCCTTTTTACTTGTGACAATACAGGCTTCAGAATTGAAGGAAACAGTATTCCCTCTATCACATAGTTGACTGATGCTCAATAAATTGTGTTTGAGACCATCAACCAATGCAACTTCATCAATGATGACATTTTCTTTTGAAATCAAGCCATATCCCATAGTGAATCCTTTGCTGTCATCTCCAAAGGTTATGCTAGGGTCAGCTCTCTCCTTAAACTCTGTGAGCAGGGTGAAATCTCCTGTCATGTGTCTTGAACAACCACTGTCCAAGTACCATAGATTCTTTCTTTGTCCCTACACACAACAAAATCAATCAAGTTGATTTTGGTACCCAAGTTTCCTTGGGTCCAGCCTTGTTAGTCTTTTTCCTAGACTTCATTCCTCCTGCATCTTTTGACTTACGTAACTTTGGGTCAACCTTGGTCTCAGATGTGGTTGGTTGAAGTGTAGGGTTAGTCACAGAATCATTTAACACATTTGATTGAATTTGATAAGGCATAGGTTGTGCAAACATGTTATTCCACATAGGCATATTGTATGGCATTTGAGGCATACTACATGCAGTAAAGTAAGGATTGTTAATGTATGGCATGTTTGCAAAATGTGCATGGGGATTCTGGTGAGACATAATAGGCATAGCATGTAGAGGTGACATAGACATGTTAGGCATGGAGGGATTTGAAGGCATGGGAGCATTTTTAACAGATTTGCAATTATCAGATAGGTGATTAACACTTTTACAATATACACAGCTTTTTCTAGGAGCATACCTATCAGGTGTGTAATTGTTATGTTTATTAATCCCTACCTTCCCATTTCTTTTAGATTTTCTTTTAGTTTCCTTCTTATCCTCAACCAACTTAAGCCTATCTTTCAACTGATCTAAAGTCATGTGTCCTATATTCACCTTACTGACATCTCTGGATATGCTAGCTCCTTCTTTGACAAAGTTCTTGAGAGTTGAATCATTCTTTTTATTTTTAAAAGAACTTGCCTGTTTTAATTGATGAGCCTTCAACGGATGCTCCTTTTCTTCCTTCAACGGATAACTTTCATCATCCGTTGATTCCACATCCGTTGACAATCCATCAATTAATTCTAACTTCTTTTTGTTTTTCTTCCAGGCATCCTCACAGAATGACTCAATTCCCTGAACCTTGGCAATTTGAACACCAACATCCCTAGATGTTTTCCAGGCCTTGATTACCTCTTGCTCACTTTCTAATTGTTTAGAAAGAATTTCTACTTTCTTAACAGCTTCTTCTAGTTCACTCTCAACAGTCAAGCATTTAAGTTTAATCTTTTCAAGCTCAATTACCTGACTCTCTAACACAACATTCCTATCACTTAAAAACACATTATTTTCTTTGATCCTAGTGTTTTCTTTAGCTAGTGATTTAAGAGAAACACACAAATGATATAATTCATTGGACATATCATTTATGGCTTCATTGCATTCATGTTTAGAAAGCTGAGAGAGATCAGTAGTAATTACCTGTTTGCTTGATGAACTAGTTTCATTTTTATCAGAATTAGCCATCAGGGCTAGGTTGACATATTCCATATCATCATCTTCATTTACCCCATCTGCTGCCCAATCATCTTGAGTGAGAAAAGCTCTTTCCTTTTGTTTGAGCAAATCAAAATAATTCCTTTTGTAATCAACTTGCTCAAATTTCTTTTTCTCAGAATTTGGCTTCCTACACTCACTTGTAAAGTGTCCACTAATGCCACATTTGTAAAATTTGAACTTTGATTTGTCCACCATGTTTTTGTTTGGCTTAGTGAACTTTGTGTTTTTCCCGAACTTCATCATTGCAAACCTCCTGGACAGAAAGGCCAGATGTTCATTAATATCATCAGATTCATCCTGACTGGAATTGTCTTCATCCTCAGCAACTTGCTCTTTACCCTTGCTTGATTCTGATTTGCTTGTGCTAATTTTGAGACTTGGCATTGTCTTTTCCTCATTTCTGGCTTCAACTTTTTCACTGTCAGCTACAAGTGCAACTGATCCTCCTTTTCTCTTTCCCTTTTCCAACAGCTCATCTTGCTCCATCTCAAGTTCATAAGTCTTCAAAATTCCATATAATCTTTCAAGTGTGTAGTCCTTATAATCTTGAGAATTTCTTAGAGAAACAGTCATAGGCTTCCATTCCTTTGGTAGAGACCTCAGAAATTTTAAATTGGAGTCCTTGACTTGGTACACTCTCCCATACAGCTTTAATCCATTCAATAGTTTCTGAAATCTGTTGAATGCATCATTCAATGATTCTTCATCTTCAAAATGAAAATATTCATATTATTGAATGAGAAGCTGCATTTTGTTTTCTCTAACTTGCTCAGTGCCTTCACAGATAAGCTGCACAGTATCCCAAATTTCCTTAGCAGATTGGCTATTGATGACATTGTCAAACATATCTTGATCCAGGCCATTAAACAAAATGTTCATGGCTTTCTTGTCCTTGTGGACCTCTTCAATATCTTCAACAGTCCATTCTGCCTTTGGCTTGGGAATAGACTGTCCAACAGCAACTGTAGCAGTAGCAGTTGTGGCCACCTTGTGTGGGATGTGAGGACCATTCTCCATGCAGTTGATGTAGCTTTCATCTTGAGAGAGAAGATGTAAATGCATCTTCACCTTCCAGTGATGATAGTTATCTCTTTCCAGGAATGGAATCTTTACACCAATATCCTTCTTACTTATGAGGTTAGCAGTATAGATCTTTAAACTCTTTGTATGTTAAGAGCTGGCTCTGATACCAATTGTTATTCCCAGTGGACTAACAGTGAGATTTACAGAAGGGGGGTTGAATGTAAATCTCAAAACTTTTTCAAGTTTTGAGCAATTTGTAAGACTAAGTGTTTGAGTGATCAAATGTGTGTGAATTGCTTGGAGCTGATGCAGACAGATATATATTCAAACACAATTGTAATGAACACAAAGAACTTAAAAACTTTTCTGGTGGATTTGTTGTTCCACTAGAGATTTGTTATTTCAGAAAATCTGTGATTCAAAAATTAAATCACAGCTGCTTCCTAGTACAAACTAGATGATTTTCTCTCTTGATATTTCTAAACAGCTCAGGAAAAATTCACATCTAATTACTAGCTACTACTTGGTTTATATAACACCAAGTTTACAAGTGAAGACAAAGATAAAGTAGAATAAGACAATAGTTCTCCACTTGTTTCTGTTCCATTTTTATCCAGTGTAATATGGAATTATCTGTTGACTTTCCATTATGAACCAGACTAAAAACGGCTGCTTTTTCTGCTGTTCCTGAAATAGGCTACCACATCTCTGTCAATCCATGTGCCTCTGTCAGCTTTGTTAACTGTCATTATCAACTGCTATGAGACTGAGCATCCGTTGAAGCTTTCATCCGTTGATGACTTTATCCGTTGATGCTCTAGCAATGCATCAGTTGAAGCTTTCATCCGTTGATGGCTTTATCCGTTGATGCTCTAGCAGTTGAAGCTTTATCCATTGAAGCACTTATCCGTTGAAGGATATTATCCGTTGAAGCATTTATCCGTTGATGGATATTATCCGTTGAAGCATTAGAGACATCCGTTGAAGCTTAGTTTCTTATTCATTGAAGGTCTTCAATATCCGTTGACACTTCTTCACTTATACAAAATTACAAGGCATGAAATATTTACAATTAGCCCTCCTATTTGTACATCCATTAGTAGTCAACATGACTGATTATCTCCTAACAACATCTAAGAATTACAGCTTGAAATCAGAGAGTGAGATGTGCTACAATACCAAACTTATTCCTAAGTAAGGCTACTCCTTCAACGGATAGCCAAGATGGTCTTATCCGTTGAGGCTACAAACACTAGATTTCTACTTAAGTATTTTGCTGAACTTATCATCAAACTAATACACATATTCCTAACACATCTTGCATGTCAGGATTAGAAAAATCCGGTAAAAGTACCCCTCCCGACTACGAGACTCGTTCCCGATTTACAAGATTAATTTTTAAAATGATTTTTTTGACGATCCAACTGTATGAATGTTAAGATATATCAATTTTAGTCATATGAAAAAATTATTAAAAAATTCAAAATTCATCTTGAATGTCAAGATTAGAAAAATCCGGTAAAAGTACCCCTCCCGACAACGAAACTCGTTCCCGATTTACAAGATTAATTTTTAAACTAATTTTTTCGACGATCCAACTGTACAGATGTTAAGATATATCAATTTTATTCATAATAAAAAATTATTAAAAAATTTTAAATTCATCTTCCATGTCAGGATTAGAAAAATCCGGTAAAAGTACACCTCCCGACAACGAGACTCGTTCCCGATTTACAAGATTACTTTTAAAAAGATTTTTGCGATTATCCAACCGTACGGATGTTAAGATATATCAATTTTAGTCATATAAAAAAATTATTAACAAATATGATATCCATCTTGCATGTCAGGATTAGAAAAATCCGGTAAAAATACCCCTCCCGACTACGAGACTCGTTCCCAATTTACAAGATTAATTTTTAAAATGATTTTTTCGACGATCCAACTGTATAGATTTTAAGATATATCAATTTTAATCATATGAAAAAATTATTAAAAAATTTGAAATTCATCTTGCATGTCAAGATTAGAAAAATCCGGTAAAAGTACCCCTCCGTACAACGAGAATTGTTCCCAATTTACAAAATTAATTTTTAAAATGATTTTTTCGACGATCCAACCGTACGGATGTTAATATATATCAATTTTAGTCATATGAAAAAATTATTAAAAAATTTGAAATTCATCTTGCATGAAAAGATTAGAAAAATCCGGTAAAAGTACCCCTCCCGACAACGAGACTCGTTCCCGATTTACAAGATTAATTTTTAAAATGAGTTTTTCGACGATCCAACCGTACGAATGTTAAGATATATCAATTTTAGTCATATGAAAAAACTATTAAAAAATTTGAAATTCATCTTGCATGTCAGGATTAGAAAAATCCGGTAAAAGTACCCATCCCGACAACGAGACTCGTTCCCGATTTACAAGATTAATTTTTAAAATGATTGTTTCGACGATCCAACCATACGGATGTTAAGATATATCAATTTTAGTCATATGAAAAAATTATTAACAAATTTGAAATCCATATTGCATGTCAGGATTAGAAAAATCCGGTAAAAGTACCCCTCCCCACAACGAGACTCGTTCCCGATTTACCAGATTAATTTTTAAAATAATTTTTTGGATGATCCAACCGTACGAATTTAAGATATATCAATTTTAGTCATATGAAAAAATTATTAAAAAATTTGAAATTCATCTTGCATGTCAGGATTAAAAAAATCCGGTAAAAGTACACCTCCCGACAACGAGACTCGTTCCCGATTTACAAGATTAATTTTAAAAATGATTTTTTCGATTATCCAACCGTATGGATGTTAAGATATATCAATTTTAGTCATATGAAAAAATTATTAAAAAATTTGAAATTCATCTTGCATGAAATGATTAGAAAAATCCGGTAAAAGTACCCCTCCCGACAACTAGACTCGTTCCCGATTTACAAGATTAATTTTTAAAATGAGTTTTTCGACGATCCAACCGTACGAATGTTAAGATATATCTACTTTAGTCATATGAAAAAATTATTAGAAAAATTGAAATTCATCTTGCATGTCAGGATTAGAAAAATCCGGTAAAAGTACCCCACCCAACAACGAGACTAGTTCCCGATTTACAAGATTAATTTTTAAAATGATTGTTTCGACGATCCAACCATACGGATGTTAAGATATATCAATTTTAGTCATATGAAAAAGTTATTAACAAATTTGAAATCCATCTTGCATGTCAGGATTAGAAAATTCCGGTAAAAGTACCCCTCCCCACAACGAGACTCGTTCCCGATTTACCAGATTAATTTTTAAAATAATTTTTTCGATGATCCAACCGTACGGATGTTAAGATATATCAATTTTAGTCATATGAAAAAATTATTAAAAAATTTGAAATTCATCTTGCATGTCAAGATTACAAAAATCCGGTAAAAGTACTCCTCCCAACAACGAGACTCGTTCCCGATTTACAAGATTAATTTTTAAACTGATTTTTTCGATGATCCAACTGTACCGATATTAAGATATATCAATTTTATTTATAATAAAAAATTATTAAAAAAATTTAAATTCATCTTACATGTCAGGATTAGAAAAATCCGGTAAAAGTACACCTCCCGACAACGAGACTCGTTCCCGATTTACAAGATTAATTTAAAAAATGATTTTTTTGATTATCCAACCGTACGGATGTTAAGATATATCAATTTTAGTCATAAAAAAATTATTAACAAATATGATATCCATCTTGCATGTCAGGATTAGAAAAATCCGGTAAAGGTACCCTTCCGACTACGAGACACGTTCCCGATTTACAAGATTAATTTTTAAATTGATTTTTTCGATGATCCAACTGTATGGATTTTAAGATATATCAATTTTAATCATATGAAAAAATTATTAAAAAATTTGAAATTCATCTTGCATGTCAGGATTAGAAAAATCCGGTAAAAGTACCCCTCCGTACAACGAGAATTGTTCCCAATTTACAAAATTATTTTTTAAAATGATTTTTTCGACGATCCAACCGTACGGATGTTAACATATATCAATTTTAGTCATATGAAAAAATTATTAAAAAAATTGAAATTAATCTTGCATGAAAGGATTAGAAAAATCCGGTAAAAGTACACCTCCCGACAACGAGACTCGTTCCCGATTTACAAGATTAATTTTAAAAATGATTTTTTCGATTATCCAACCATACGGATGTTAAGATATATAAATTTTAGTCATATAAAAAAATTATTAACAAATATGATATCCATCTTGCATGTCAGGATTAGAAAAATCCGGTAAAAGTACCCCTCCCGACTACGAGACTCGTTCCCGATTTACAAGATTAATTTTTAAAATGATTTTTTCCATGATCCAACTGTACGGATTTTAAGATATATCAATTTTAATCATATGAAAAAAATATTAAAAAAATTGAAATTCATCTTGCATGTGAGGATTAGAAAAATCCGGTAAAAGTACCCCTCCCGAGAACGAGACTCGTTCCCGATTTACAAGATTAATTTTTAAAATGAGTTTTTCGATGATCCAACCATACGGATGTTAATATATATCATTTTTATTCATATGAAAAAATTATTAAAAAATTTGAAATTTATCTTGCATGTCAGGATTAGAAAAATCCGGTAAAAGTACCTCTCCCCACAACGAGACTCGTTCCCGATTTACCAGATTAATTTTTAAAATAATTTTTTCGATGATCCAACTGTACGGCTGTTAAGATATATCAATTTTAGTCATATGAAAAAATTATTAAAAAATTTGAAATTCATCTTGCATGTCAAGATTACAAAAATCCGGTAAAAGTACCCCTCCCGACAACGAGACTCGTTCCCGATTTACAAGATTAATTTTTAAACTGATTTTTTCGACGATCCAACTGTACCGATGTTAAGATATATCAATTTTATTCATAATAAAAAATAATAAAAAAATTTAAATTAATCTTGCATGTCAGGATTAGAAAAATTCGGTAAAAGTACACCTCTCGACAACGAGACTCGTTCCCTATTTACAAGATTAATTTAAAAAATGATTTTTTCGATTATCCAACCGTACGGATGTTAAGATATATCAATTTTAGTCATGTAAAAAAATTATTAACAAATATGATATCCATCTTGCATGTCAGGATTAGAAAAATCCGGTAAAAGTACCCTTCCGACTACGAGACACGTTCCCGATTTACAAGATTAATTTTTAAATTGATTTTTTTGATGATCCAACTGTACGGATTTTAAGATATATCAATTTTAATCATATGAAAAAATTATTAAAAAATTTGAAATTCATCTTGCATGTCAGGATTAGAAAAATCCGGTAAAAGTACCCCTCCCGACAACGAGACTCGTTCCCGATTTACAAGTTAATTTTTAAAATGATTATTTCGACGATCCAACCATACGGATGTTAAGATATATCAATTTTAATCATATGAAAAAATTATTAACAAATTTGAAATCCATCTTGCATGTCAGGATTAGAAAAATCCGGTAAAAGTACCCCTCCCCACAACGAAACTCGATCCCGATTTACCAGATTAATTTTTAAATTAATTTTTTCGATGATCCAACCGTACGGATGTTAAGATATATCAATTTTAGTCATATGAAAAAAATATTAAAAAAATTGAAATTCATCTTGCATGTGAGGATTAGAAAAATCCGGTAAAAGTACCCCTCCCGAGAACGAGACTCGTTCCCGATTTACAAGATTAATTTTTAAAATGAGTTTTTCAATGATCCAACCGTACGGATGTTAATATATATCATTTTTATTCATATGAAAAAATTATTAAAAAAATTGAAATTCATCTTGCATGTCAGGATTAGAAAAATCCGGTAAAAGTACCCCTCCCCACAACGAGACTCGTACCCGATTTACCAGATTAATTTTTAAAATAATTTTTCGATGATCCAACTGTACGGCTGTTAAGATATATCAATTTTAGTCATATAAAAAAAATATTAAAAAAATTGAAATTCATCTTGCATGTGAGGATTAGAAAAATCCGGTAAAAGTACCCCTCCCGAGAACGAGACTCGTTCCCGATTTACAAGATTAATTTTTAAAATGAGTTTTTCGATGATCCAACCGTACGGATGTTAATATATATCATTTTTATTCATATGAAAAAATTATTAAAAAATTTGAAATTCATTTTGCATGTCAGGATTAGAAAAATCCGGTAAAAGTACCCCTCCCCACAACGAGACTCGTTCCCGATTTACCAGATTAATTTTTAAAATAATTTTTTCGATGATCCAACTGTACGGCTGTTAAGATATATCAATTTTAGTCATATGAAAAAATTATTAACAAATATGATATCCATCTTGCATGTGAGGATTAGAAAAATCCGGTAAAAGTACCCTTCCGACTACGAGACACGTTCCCGATTTACAAGATTAATTTTTAAATTGATTTTTTCGATGATCCAACTGTACGTATTTTAAGATATATCAATTTTAATCATATGAAAAAATTATTAAAAATTTTGAAATTTATCTTGCATGTCAGGATTAGAAAAATCCGGTAAAAGTACCCCTCCGTACAACGAGAATTGTTCCCAATTTACAAAATTAATTTTTAAAATGATTTTTTCGACGATCCAACCGTACGGATGTTAACATATATCAATTTTAGTCATATGAAAAAATTATTAAAAAAATTGAAATTCATCTTGCATGAAAGGATTAGAAAAATCCGGTAAAAGTACACCTCCCGACAACGTGACTCGTTCCCGATTTACAAGATTAATTTTAAAAATGATTTTTTTGATTATCCAACCGTACGGATGTTAAGATATATCAATTTTAGTCATATAAAAAAATTATTAACAAATATGATATCCATCTTGCATGTCAGGATTAGAAAAATCCGGTAAAAGTACCCCTCCCGACTACGAGACTCGTTCCCGATTTACAAGATTAATTTTTAAAATGATTTTTACATGATCCAACTGTACAGATTTTAAGATATATCAATTTTAATCATATGAAAAAATTATTAAAAAATTTGAAATTCATCTTGCATGTCAGGATAAGAAAAATCCGGTAAAAGTACCCCTCCCAACAACGAGACTCGTTCCCGATTTACAAGTTAATTTTTAAAATGATTGTTTCGACGATCCAACCATACGGATATTAAGATATATCAATTTTAGTCATATGAAAAAATTATTAACAAATTTGAAATCCATCTTGCATGTCAGGATTAGAAAAATCCGGTAAAAGTACCCCTCCCCACAACGAAACTCGATCCCGATTTACCAGATTAATTTTTAAATTAATTTTTTCGATGATCCAACCGTACGGATGTTAAGATATATCAATTTTAGTCATATGAAAAAAATAATAAAAAAATTGAAATTCATCTTGCATGTGAGGATTAGAAAAATCCGGTAAAAGTACCCCTCCCGATAACGAGACTCGTTCCCGATTTACAAGATTAATTTTAAAAATGATTTTTTCGATTATCCAACCATACGGATGTTAAGATATATCAATTTTAGTCATATAAAAAAATTATTAACAAATATGATATCCATCTTGCATGTCAGGATTAGAAAAATCCGGTAAAAGTACCCCTCCCGACTACGAGACTCGTTCCCGATTTACAAGATTAATTTTTAAAATGATTTTTTCCATGATCCAACTGTACGGATTTTAAGATATATCAATTTTAATCATATGAAAAAATTATTAATAAATTTGAAATTCATCTTGCATGTCAGGATTAGAAAAATCCGGTAAAAGTACCCCTCCCGACAACGAGACTCGTTCCCGATTTACAAGTTAATTTTTAAAATGATTATTTCGACGATCCAACCATACAGATGTTAAGATATATCAATTTTAGTCATATGAAAAAATTATTAACAAATTTGAAATCCATCTTGCATGTCAGGATTAGAAAAATCCGGTAAAAGTACCCATCCCCACAACGAAACTCGATCCCGATTTACCAGATTAATTTTTAAATTACTTTTTTCCATGATCCAAACATACGGATGTTAAGATATATCAATTTTAGTCATATGAAAAAAATATTAAAAAAATTGAAATTCATCTTGCATGTGAGGATTAGAAAAATCCGGTAAAAGTACCCCTCCCGAGAACGAGACTCGTTCCCGATTTACAAGATTAATTTTTAAAATGAGTTTTTCGATGATCCAACCGTACGAATGTTAATATATATCATTTTTATTCATATGAAAAAATTATTAAAAAATTTAAAATTCATCTTGCATGTCAGGATTAGAAAAATCCTGTAAAAGTACCCCTCCCCACAACGAGACTCGTTCCCGATTTACCAGATTAATTTTTAAAATAATTTTTTCGATGATCCAACTGTACGGCTGTTAAGATATATCAATTTTAGTCATATAAAAAAATTAATAAAAAATTTGAAATTCATCTTGCATGTCAAGATTACAAAAATCCGGTAAAAGGTTAAGATATATCAATTTTATTCATAATAAAAAATTAATTAAAAAATTTAAATTCATCTTGCATGTCAGGATTAGAAAAATCCGGTAAAAGTACACCTCCCGACAACGAGACTCGTTCCCTATTTACAAGATTAATTTAAAAAATGATTTTTTCGATTATCCAACCGTACAGATGTTAAGATATATCAATTTTAGTCATATAAAAAAATTATTAACAAATATGATATCCATCTTGCATGTCAGGATTAGAAAAATCCGGTAAAAGTACCCTTCCGACTACGAGACACGTTCCCGATTTACAAGATTAATTTTTAAATTGATTTTTTCGATGATCCAACTGTACGGATTTTAAGATATATCAATTCTAATCATATGAAAAAATTATTAAAAATTTTGAAATTCATCTTGCATGTCAGGATTAGAAAAATCCGGTAAAAGTACCCCTCCGTACAACGAGAATTGTTCCCAATTTACAAAATTAATTTTTAAAATGATTTTTTCGACGATCCAACCGTACGGATGTTAACATATATCAATTTTAGTCATATGAAAAAATTATTAAAAAAATTGAAATTCATCTTGCATGAAAGGATTAGAAAAATCCGGTAAAAGTACACCTCCCGACAACGAGACTCGTTCCCGATTTACAAGATTAATTTTAAAAATGATTTTTTCGATTATCCAACCGTACGGATGTTAAGATATATCAATTTTAGTCATATAAAAAATTATTAACAAATATGATATCCATCTTGCATATCAGGATTAGAAAAATCCGGTAAAAGTACCCCTCCTGACTACGAGACTCGTTCCCGATTTACAAGATTAATTTTTAAAATGATTTTTTCCATGATCCAACTTTACGGATTTTAAGATATATCAATTTTAATCATATGAAAAAATTATTAAAAAATTTGAAATTCATCTTGCATGTCAGGATTAGAAAAATCCGGTAAAAGTACCCCTCCCAACAACGAGACTCATTCCCGATTTACAAGTTAATTTTTAAAATGATTGTTTCGACGATCCAGCCATACGGATATTAAGATATATCAATTTTAGTCATATGAAAAAATTATTAACAAATTTGAAATCCATCTTGCATGTCAGGATTAGAAAAATCCGGTAAAAGTACCCCTCCCCACAACGAAACTCGATCCCGATTTACCAGATTAATTTTTAAATTAAATTTTTCGATGATCCAACCGTATGGATGTTAAGATATATCAATTTTAGTCATATGAAAAAAATAATAAAAAAATTGAAATTCATCTTGCATGTGAGGATTAGAAAAATCCGGTAAAAGTACCCCTCCCGAGAACGAGACTCGTTCCCGATTTACAAGATTAATTTTGAAAATGATTTTTTCGATGATCCAACCGTACGGATGTTAATATATATCATTTTTATTCATATGAAAAAATTATTAAAAAATTTGAAATTCATCTTGCATGTCAGGATTAGAAAAATCCGGTAAAAGTACCCATCCCCACAACGAGACTCGTTCCCGATTTACCAGATTAATTTTTAAAATAATTTTTTCGATGATCCAACTCTACGGATGTTAAGATATATCAATTTTAGTCAAATGAAAAAATTATTAAAAAATTTGAAATTCATCTTACATGTCAAGATTACAAAAATCCGGTAAAAGTACCCCTCCCGACAACGAGACTCGTTCCCGATTTACAAGATTAATTTTTAAACTGATTTTTTCGACGATCCAACTATACCGATGTTAAGATATATCAATTTTATTCATAATAAAAAATTATTAAAAAAATTTAAATTCATCTTGCATGTCAGGATTAGAAAAATCCGGTAAAAGTACACCTCCCAACAACGAGACTCGTTCCCTATTTACAAGATTAATTTAAAAAATGATTTTTTCGATTATCCAACCGTACGGATGTTAAGATATATCAATTTTAGTCATATAAAAAAATATTAACAAATATGATATCCATCTTGCATGTCAGGATTAGAAAAATCCGGTAAAATTACCCTTCCCGACTACGAGACACGTTTCCGATTTACAAGATTAATTTTTAAATTGATTTTTTCGATGATCCAACTGTACGGATTTTAAGATATATCAATTTTAATCATATGAAAAAATTATTAAAAAATTTGAAATTCATCTTGCATGTCAGGATTAGAAAAATCCGGTAAAAGTACCCTTCCGTACAACGAGAATTGTTCCCAATTTACAAAATTAATTTTTAAAATGATTTTTTCGACGATCCAACCGTACGGATGTTAAGATATATCAATTTTAGTCATATTGAAAAAGTTATTAAAAAATTTGAAATTCATCTTGCATGAAAGGATTAGAAAAATCCGGTAAAAGTACCCCTCCCGACAACGAGACTCGTTCCCGATTTACAAGATTAATTTTTAAAATGAGTTTATCGACGATCCAACCGTACGAATGTTAAGATATATCAACTTTAGTCATATGAAAAAATTATTAAAAAATTTGAAATCCATCTTGCATGTCAGGATTAGAAAAATCCGGTAAAAGTACCCCTCCCGAAAACGAGACTCGTTCCTGATTTACAAGATTAATTTTTAAAATGATTGTTTCGCGATCCAACCATACGGATGTTAAGATATATCAATTTTAGTCATATGAAAAAATTATTAACAAATTTGAAATCCATCTTGCATGTCAGGATTAGAAAAATCCGGTAAAAGTATCCCTCCCCACAACGATACTCTTTCCCGATTTACCAGATTAATTTTTTCGATGATCCAACCATACGGATGTTAAGATATATCAATTTTAGTCATATGAAAAAAATATTAACAAATTTGAAATCCATCTTGCAAGTCAGGATTAGAAAAATCCGGTAAAAGTACCCTTCCCCACAACGAGACTCGTTCCCGATTTACAAGTTAATTTTTAAAATGATTGTTTCGACGATCCAACCATACGGATGTTAAGATATATCAATTTTAGTCATATAAAAAAATTATTAGCAAATTTGAAATCCATCTTGCAAGTCAGGATTAGAAAAATCTGGTAAAAGTACCTCTCCCCACAACGAGACTCGTTCCCGATTTTCCAGATTAATTTTTAAAATAATTTTTTCGATGATCCAACCGTACGGATGTTAAGATATATCAATTTTAGTCATATGAAAAAAATATTAAAAAAATTGAAATTCATCTTGCATGTGAGGATTAGAAAAATCCGGTAAAAGTACCCCTCCCGACAACGAGACTCGTTCCCGATTTACAAGATTAATTTTTAAAATGAGTTTTTTGACGATCCAACCGTACGAATGTCAAGATATATCAATTTTAGTCATACGAAAAAATTATTAAAAAATTTCAAATTCATCTTGCATGTCAGGATTAGAAAAATCCGGTAAAAGTACACCTCCCGACAACGAGACTCGTTCCCGATTTACAAGATTAATTTTAAAAATGATTTTTTCGATTATCCAACTGTACGGATGTTCAGATATATCAATTTTAGTCATATAAAAAAATTATTAACAAATATGATATCCATCTTGCATGTCAGGATTAGAGAAATCCGGTAAAAGTACCCTTCTGAGTACGAGACTCGTTCCCGATTTACAAGATTAATTTTTAAAATGATTTTTTCGACAATCCAACTGTACGGATTTTAAGATATATCAATTTTAATCATATGAAAAAATTATTAAAAAATTTGAAATTCATCCTGCATGTCAAGATTAGAAAAATCCGGTAAAAGTACCCCTCCCAACAACGAGACTCATTCCCGATTTACAAGATTAATTTTTAAAATGATTTTTTCGATGATCCAACTGTACCGATGTTAAGATATATCAATTTTATTCATAATAAAAAATTATTAAAAAAATTTAAATTCATCTTGCATGTCAGGATTAGAAAAATCCGGTAAAAGTACCCCTCCCGACAACGAGACTCGTTCCCGATTTACAAGTCAATTTTTAAAATAATTGTTTCGACTATCCAACCATACGGATGTTAAAATATATCAATTTTAGTCACATGAAAAAATTATTAACAAATTTGAAATCATCCTTGCAACTCAGGAATAGAAAAATCCGGTAAAAGTACCCCTCCCCACAACGAGACTCGTTCCCGATTTACCTGATTAATTTTTAAAATAATTTTTTCGATGATCCAACCGTACGGATGTTAAGATATATCAATTTTAGTCATATGAAAAAAATATTAAAAAAATTGAAATTCATCTTCCAAGTGGGGATTAGAAAAATCCGGTAAAAGTACCCCTCCCGACAACGAGACTTGTTCCCGATTTACAAGATTAATTTTTAAAATGAGTTTTTCGACGATCCAACCGTACGGATGTTAAGATATATCAATTTTATTCGTATGAAAAAATTATTAAAAAATTTGAAATTCATCTTGCATGTCAGGATTAGAAAAATCCGGTAAAAGTACCACTCCCGTCAACGAGACCCGTTCCCGATTTACAAGAATAATTTTTAAAATGAGTTTTTCGACGATCCAACCGTACTAATGTTAAGATATATCAATTTTAGTCATATGAAAAAAATATTAACAAATTTGAAATCCATCTTGCATGTCAGGATTAGAAAAATCCGGTAAAAGTACCACTCCCGACAACGAGACTCGTTCTCGATTTACCAGATTAATTTTTAAAATGAGTTTTTCGACGATCCAACCGTACGAATGTTAAGATATATCAATTTTAGTCATATGAAAAAATTATTAAAAAATTTGAAATTCATCTTGCATGTCAGGATTAGAAAAATCCGGTAAAAGTACCCCTCCCGACAACGAGACTCGTTCCCGATTTACAAGGTTAATTTTTAAAATGAGTATTTTGAGGATCTAACCGTACGAATGTTAAGATATATAAATTTTAGTCATATGAAATAATTATAAAAAAATTTTAAATTCATCTTGCATGTCAGGATTAGAAAAATTCTGTAAAAGTACCCCTCCCGACAACGAGACCTGTTCCCGATTTACAAGAATAATTTTTAAAATGAGTTTTTCGACGATCCAACCGTACTAATGTTAAGATATATCAATTTTAGTCGTATGAAAAAATTATTAAAAAATTTGAAATTAATCTTGCATGTCAGGATTAGAAAAATCCGGTAAAAGTACCCCTCCCAACAACGAGACCCGTTCCCGATTTACAAGAATAATTTTTAAAATGAGTTTTTCGAGGATCCAACCGTACTAATGTTAAGATATATCAATTTTAGTCATATGAAAAAATTATTAAAAAATTTGAAATTCATCTTGCATGTCAGGATTAGAAAAATTCGGTAAAAGAACCCCTCCCGACAACGAGATTCGTTCCCGATTTACAAGATTAATTTTTAAAATGATTGTTTCGACGATCCAACCATACGGATGTTAAGATATATCAATTTTAGTCATATGAAAAAATTATTAACAAATTTGAAATACATCTTGCATGTCAGGATTAGAAAAATTCGGTAAAAGTACCCCTCCCCACAACGAGACTCGTTCCCGATTTACCAGCTTAATTTTTAAAATAATTTTTTTGATGATCCAACCGTACGGATGTTAAGATATATCAATTTTAGTCATATGAAAAAATTATTAAAAAATTTTAAATTCATCTTGCATGTTAAGATTAGAAAAATCCGGTAAAAATACCCCTCCCAACAACGAGACTCGTTCCCGATTTACAAGATTAATTTTTAAACTGATTTTTTCGACGATCCAACTGTACCGATGTTAAGATATATCAATTTTATTCATAATAAAAAATTATTAAAAAATTTTAAATTCATCTTGCATGTCAGGATTAGAAAAATTCGGTAAAAGTACACATCCCGACAACGAGACTCGTTCCCGATTTACAAGATTAATTTTAAAAATGGTTTTTTCGATTATCCGATCGTACGGATGTTAAGATATATCAATTTTAGTCATATAAAAAAACTATTAACAAAAATGATATCCATCTTGCATGTCAGGATTAGAAAAATCCGGTAAAAGTACCCCTCCCGACTACGAGACTCGTTCCCGATTTACAAGATTAATTTTTAAAATGATTTTTTCAATGATCCAACTGTACGGATTTTAAGATATATCAATTTTAATCATATGAAAAAATTATTAAAAAATTTGAAATTCATCTTGCATGTCAGGATTAGAAAAATACGGTAAAAGTACCCCTCACAACGAGACTCGTTCCCGATTTACAAGTTAATTTTTAAAATGATTGTTTCGACGATCCAACCATACGGATGTTAAGATATATCAATTTTAGTCATATAAAAAAATTATTAACAAATATGATATCCATCTTGCATGTCAGGAATAGAAAAATCCGGTAAAAGTACCCTTCCCGACTACGAGACACGTTTCCGATTTACAAGATTAATTTTTAAATTAATTTTTTAGATGATCCAACTGTACGGATTTTAAGATATATCAATTTTAATCATATGAAAAAATTATTAAAAAATTTGAAATTCATCTTGCATGTCAGGATTAGAAAAATCCGGTAAAAGTACCCCTCCGTACAACGAGAATTCTTCCCAATTTACATAATTAATTTTTAAAATGATTTTTTCGACGATCCAACCGTACGGATGTTAAGATATATGAATTTTAGTCATATGAAAAAATTATTAAAAAATTTGAAATTCGTCTTGCATTAAAGGATTAGAAAAATCCGATAAAAGTACCCCTCCCGACAACGAGACTCGTTCCCGATTTACAAGATTAATTTTTAAAATGAGTTTATCGAAGATCCAACCGTACGAAGGTTAAGATATATCAACTTTAGTCATATGAAAAAATTATTAAAAAATTTGAAATTCATCTTGCATGTCAGGATTAGAAAAATCCGGTAAAAGTACCCCTCCCGAAAACGAGACTCGTTCCCGGTTTACAAGATTAATTTTTAAAATGATTGTTTCACGATCTAACCATACGGATGTTAAGATATATCAATTTTAGTCATATGAAAAAATTATTAACAAATTTGAAATCCATCTTGCATGTCAGGATTAGAAAAATCCGGTAAAAGTACCCCTCCCCACAACGATACTCTTTCCCGATTTACCAGATTAATTTTTAAAATAATTTTTTCGATGATCCAACCATACGGATGTTAAGATATATCAATTTTAGTCATATGAAAAAAATATTAACAAATTTGAAATCCATCTTGCAAGTCAGGATTAGAAAAATCCGGTAAAAGTACCCCTCCCCACAACGAGACTCGTTCCCGATTTACAAGTTAATTTTTAAAATGATTGTTTCGACGATCCAACCATACGGATGTTAAGATATATCAATTTTAGTCATATGAAAAAATTATTAACAAATTTGAAATCCATCTTGCCAGTCAGGATTAGAAAAATCCGGTAAAAGTACCCCTCCCCACAACGAGACTCGTTCCCGATTTTCCAGATTAATTTTTAAAATAATTTTTTCGATGATCCAACCGTACGGATGTTAAGATATATCAATTTTAGTCATATGAAAAAAATATTAAAAAAATTGAAATTCATCTTGCATGTGAGAATTAGAAAAATCCGGTAAAAGTACCCCTCCCGACAACGAGACTCGTTCCCGATTTACAAGATTAATTTTTAAAATGAGTTTTTCGACGATCCAAACGTACGAATGTTAAGATATATCAATTTTAGTCATATGAAAAAATTATAAAAAAATTTCAAATTGATCTTGCATGTCAGGATTAGAAAAATCCGGTAAAAGTACACCTCCCGACAACGAGACTCGTTCCCGATTTACAAGATTAATTTTAAAAATGATTTTTTTGATTATCCAACTGTACGGATGTTAAGATATATCAATTTTAGTCATATAAAAAAATTATTAACAAATATGATATCCATCTTGCATGTCAGGATTAGAGAAATCCGGTAAAAGTACCCTTCTGACTACGAGACTCGTTCCCGATTTACAAGATTAATTTTTAAAATGATTTTTTTGACGATCCAACTGTACGGATTTTAAGATATATCAATTTTAATCATATGAAAAAATTATTAAAAAATTTGAAATTCATCTTGCATGTCAAGATTAGAAAAATCCGGTAAAAGTACCCCTCCCGATAACGAGACTTGTTCCCGATTTACAAGATTAATTATTAAAATGATTTTTTCGACGATCCAACTGTACCGATGTTAAGATATATCAATTTTATTCATAATAAAAAATTAATAAAAAATTTTAAATTCATCTTGCATGTCAGGATTAGAAAAATCCGGTAAAAGTACCCCTCCCGACAACGAGACTCGTTCCCGATTTACCAGATTAATTTTTAAACTAATTTTTTCGACGATCCAACTGTACCGATGTTAAGATATATCTATTTTATTCATAATAAAAAATTATTAAAAAATTATTAAAAAAATTTAAATTCATCTTGCATGTCAGGATTAGAAAAATCCGGTAAAAGTACCCCTCCCGACAACGAGACTCGTTCCCGATTTACAAGATTAATTTTTAAACTGATTTTTTTCGACGATCCAACTGTACCGATGTTAAGATATATCAATTTTATTCATAATAAAAAATTATTAAAAAATTATTAAAAAATTTTAAATTCATCTTGCATGTCAGGATTAGAAAAATCCGGTAAAAGTACACCTCCCGACAACGAGACTCGTTCCCGATTTACAAGATTAATTTTAAAAATGATTTTTTCAATTATCCAACCGTACGGATGTTAAGATATATCAATTTTAGGCATATAAAAAAATTATTAACAAATATGATATCCATCTTGCATGTGAGGATTAGAAAAATCCGGTAAAAGTACCCCTCCCGACTACGAGACTCGATCCCGATTTACAAAATTAAGATGATCCAATTGTACGGATTTTAAGATATATCAATTTTAATCATATGAAAAAATTATTAAAAAATTTGAAATTCATATTGCATGTCAAGATTAGAAAAATCCGGTAAAAGTACCCCTCCGGACAACGAGACTCGTTCCCGATTTACAAGGTTAATTTTTAAAATGGGTTTTTTGACAATCCAACCGTACGAATGTTAAGATATATAAATTTTAGTCATATGAAATAATTATTAAAAAAATTTAAATTCATCTTGCATGTCAGGATTAGAAAAATTCGGTAAAAGTACCCCTCCCGACAACGAGACTCGTTCCCGATTTACAAGTTAATTTTTAAAATGATTGTTTCGACTATCCAACCATACAGATGTTAAAATATATCAATTTTAGTCATATGAAAAAATTATTAACAAATTTGAAATCCATCTTGCAAGTTAGGAATAGAAAAATCCGGTAAAAGTACCCCTCCCCACAACGAGACTCGTTCCCGATTTACCAGATTAATTTTTAAAATAATTTTTTCAATGATCCAACCGTACGGATGTTAAGATATATCAATTTTAGTCATATGAAAAAAATATTAAAAAAATTGAAATTCATCTTGCAAGTGAGGATTAGAAAAATCCGGTAAAAGTACCTCTCCCGACAACGAGACTAGTTCCCGATTTACAAGATTAATTTTTAAAATGAGTTTTTCGACGATCCAACCGTACGGATGTTAAGATATATTAATTTTAGTCATATGATGTTAGCAAAATAGATCTTTAAACTCTCTGTATGTTAAGAGCTTGCTCTGATACCAATTGTTATTCCCAGTGGACTAACAATGAGATTTACAGAAGGGGGGTTGAATGTAAATCTCAAAACTTTTTCAAGTTTTGAGCAGTTTGTAAGACTAAGTGTTTGAGTGATCAAATGTGTGTGAATTGCTTGGAGCTGATGCAGACAGATATATATTCAAACACAAATGTAATGAACACAAAGAACTTAAAAACTTTTCTGGTGGATTTGTTGTTCCACCAGAGATGTGTTATTTCAGAAAATCTGTGATTCAAAATTAAATCACAGCTGCTTCCTAGTACAAACTAGATGATTTTCTCTCTTGATATTTCTAAACAGCTCAGGGAAAAATTCATGTCTAATTACTAGCTAGTACTTGGTTTATATATCACCAAGTTTACAAGTGAAGACAAAGATAAAATACAATAAGACAATAGTTTCCCACTTGCTTCTGTTCCATTTTTATCCACTGTAATATGGAATTATCTGTTGACTTTCCATTTTGAACCAGACTAAAAACGGCTGCTTTTTCTGCTGTTCCTGAAATAGGCTACCACATCTCTGTCAATCCATGTGCCTCTGTCAGCTTTGTTAACTGTCACTATCAACTGCTATGAGACTGAGCATCCATTGAAGCTTACATCCGTTGATGGCTTTATCCGTTGATGCTCTAGCAGTGCATCCGTTGAAGCTTTCATCCATTTATGGCTTTATCCGTTGATGCTCTAGCAGTTGAAGCTTTATCCGTTGAAGCACTTATCCGTTGAAGCGCTTATCCGTTGAAGCGTTAGAGACATCCGTTGAAGCTTAGTTTCTTATCCGTTGAAGATCTTCAATATCAGTTGATACTTCTTCACTTATACAAAATTACAAGGCATGAAATATTTACAATTAGCCCTCCTACTTGTACATCCATTAGTAGTCAACATGACTGATTATCTCCTAACAACATCTAAGAATTACAGCTTGAAACCATCGAGTGAGATGTGCTACAATACCAAACTTATTGCTAAGTAAGGCTACTCCTTCAACGGATAGCCAAGATGGTCTTATCCGTTGAGGCTACAAACACTAGATTTCTACTTAAGTGTTTTGCTGAACTTATCATCAAACTAATACACATATTCCTAACAATCTCCCCCTATTTATGTCTACTAGAATTGTAGGCATAAATTTGGGTTAAGCTTGATGATAACAAAACACTTAACAAATATATAAACTGTAACTAAGCAGAAATTCAAAAGTGCTGCAAAAGTGTATATGCTGAGATGAAATTGAAGAAAAACATTGTTTCCAAGGGTGCTCCTTTAGCTTGAGCAAATTACTTTCTTTTCCTTTGATCCCTGGTTTTCTTTCCTAGCCTCCTGTCATTTTCCTCCATTTGAAGTTGAAGTTGTCTGTAGAATTCAGCTTCATCTTCTTAATTGATATCTAACTTAGATTGCATATCCTTGAGAGTTTCATTACTGGCAATCTTTAGCTGATCTTCAATTCTGAAAAATCTTCTGACTCCTTTGTTGTCTCTGAACTCCATCAACCAATGAGGTGATTTGTGAATTATAATACCTCTCTCTTGAATGAGTAAAGTTCTAGGTAAAGCATTGGGCTCCCTCCAAGTTTTCCTTATGTTGGCAATCTTGTTGAGAATCTCAGTCCTGGCAGTTCTGGTAAAGCCAGAATCCTTATGTATGGCTGAGTAGACTCTAATCAAGGTAGTGTAGCCTTCATTCAGAATTCTGTGAAGAGGCCATGTTCTTTCCCCAGCTCCTTTGTATTTGAACACTAGTCTTTCTGGTAGCTGTCTGTAGGCAGCTATTCCCCTTACATCCTCCAGCTCATCCAGATAGAGTTCAATGTCTGAAAATTCTTTTATGTCACAGATGTGAACATAATCATCTTTAGAGTTTTGAGGTTTGGACTTAGGCTTCTGTGTGAATTTGATTGAGGCTTTAGAGGGTGTTGATTTGATTCTTCTTTTCTGCTTCTTTGATGATGGAGAAGAGGTTAGGAAGGTGGGCAATTTGATGGTGTCCCAATCAATTGGTTCCTCCTTGGGAATGATTGTTTCACCATGAATGTTCATGAAGGGGTCAGGTACAATGGGTTCAGGAATGGAGGGTAGTGGTTTGGATATTAATTGGGTTTCTTCAGTCTTATCTACCTTCTTTCTCTTTGTATTGACCTTCTTTCTTTTCCCTTTCTGCCATTCTTCCTCACTTCTTTCCTCCATCTCAGTACCAACCATGTCCCCCATAGCTTCATCTTCACCTTTGTCTTTAATTACTTTCTGATCTTCAGCCTGACTTGACTCTAGCTATTTTTCAAGCTTTGCTTGTGCTCTTTTGTCAGCCTTTAGCTGTTTGGCTTCTCCCTTCAACCTTTTGGTTTTTCCTTCTTGGCTATTGAGAATTTGGGATGTCCTTGCATCACACATATGCTCTTTCCCTCTCTGAAAATAATAGCCATGTTTCTCCTTACAGCCTCATCCATGGTCTCTTTGAGATATGCAATACTTCTTCCTAAAAGCTTGTCCTCATCTGCTTTTGGAAGAGGAAAATCCACCTCTTTTAGAGGATTCTTTGTAGAGTCCTTATTGGATCTGTTGTTGGGCTTGAGAACCATAGGTTGCAGATCTTTGGAAGAAGTTTCTCCATCCTTATGCCTCCCTACTGGCTTGAGTTCCATAATAATTGATTCCACTTTTGTGCTATGCTTCACAGATTGTGATTGAGAAGTTGTAGAACCAAATATTAGTTGCATCTTTTCATCAATCTTCTTCCTTTGCTCTTTGACTTGCAATTCAGCTGCTGCCATCTGGATTAGATCAATTCCATCTAGCTTTCCTTTGACTTGAATTGGTGGAGAAGTTGTGATGACAGGAACTAGCACTTGAGAAATCTGAACTGTTGTGGATGGCTCTCCTTCCCCTTCCCCTTTATTCTCCCCCTTTTTGTTATCATCAAGGGTAGGGGTCAAGCCTTGTGCTTGTGCCAGCTGCATGAGGAGATTTGTTTGAGTTTGTTGATTTTGAAGAATGGTGACCATAGAGTCTTCAATTATTTGAACCCTATCTTCCAATCTGGCCAACCTCTTATCAGCATCAGAGGCCTTCCTGAGTCTCCCCAACAAATCTTGCATATTACCATAGGGTATGTGTTAGGAATATATGTGCATTAGTTTGATGATATGTTTAACAAAACACTTAAGTAGAAATTTAGTGTCAGTAGCCTCAACGGATAAGACCACTTTGGCTATCCGTTGATGGTGTAGCTTTACTTAGAAATAAGTCTAGTATTGTAGCATATTTCAGTCTCTGTATTTAAAATGTAATTCTTAGAAGTTGAGAGAAACTATAAGTCATGTTGACTACTAGATGATATGCAGATAGGAAGGCCAATTGTAAATATTTCATGCCTTGTAATTTTGTATAAATGAAGTGGTATCAACGGATGACTTAAAGACCTTCAACGGATGAGAAGCTAAGCTTCAACGGATGTCTCTAAAGCTTCAACGGATAACATCCTTCAACGGATGAGAGCATCAACGGATGAGAGCATCAACGGATAAATGCATCAACGGATGAAAGCTTCAACGGATGTTCTGCTAATTAGCCGTTGATAAGTGGTAGTTGTACCTACAGACAGAGGCACATGGGTTGACAGAGAAAACTGAGATGTGGTAGCCGAATTTCAGGATCAACAGAAAAAGCAGCCGTTCTTCTTTAGTACAAAGATGCAATAGTCAACAAAGTACTGGAGTGAACAGGAAAAGAAGCAAGTGAAGAACTTATTTTACTATTGTAATTTTATATTGTTTTTCACTTGTACACTTGGTAATATATAAACCAAGAAGAAGCTAGTAATTAGAGAGAGATTTTCCAGAGCTGTTAAGAAATATCTTGAGAGAAAATTCATCTAGTTTGTACTAGGATGCAGCTGTGATCAACATTGTTGAACACAGATTTTCTAATATACCATCTCTGGTGGAACAACAAATCCACCAGAAAAGTTTTAAAGTTTGTTGTGTTCTTTACATTTTGTGTTTGAATATATATCTGTCTGCATTAGCTCAAAGCAATTCATACACTTGTTCATCTAGAACACACTGCTTTAATAAACTTCTCAAAACCTGAAAAAGTTTTGAGATTTACATTCAACCCCCCTTCTGTAAATCTCATTGTTAGTCCTCTAGGAATAACAATTGGTATCAGAGCAGGCTCTTGACATACAAAGAGTTTAAAGATCTTGGAATCTAACAAAGATGAGTAAGAAGGATATTGGAGTAAAGATCCCAGTTCTTGACAAAGACAGTTATCACCACTGGAAGGTGAAAATGCACCTTCATCTACTCTCCCAAGATGAAGGTTATGTAAACTGCATTGAGAATGGTCCTCACATTCCCCACAAAGTAGCCACAGTTGCTACGGCCACAATTGCTGTTGGTCAATCCATTCCAAAACCTAGAGCAGAATGGACAATGGAAGACACAGAAGAAGTCCACAAGGATAAGAAGGCTATGAACATTTTGTTTAATGGTCTTGACAAGGATATGTTTGATAATGTGATAAATTGTTCAACTGCCAAAGAGGTTTGGGACACAGTTCAGTTGCTGTGTGAAGGTACAGAACAAGTAAAAGAGAACAAAATGCAGCTTCTCATTCAACAGTATGAGTACTTTCATTTTGAAGAGAATGAATCTTTAAATGACACATTTAATAGATTCCAAAAGCTGTTGAATGGACTGAAGCTGTATGGTAGAGTGTACCAGGTGAAGGATTCAAATCTTAAATTTTTGAGATCCTTACCAAAGGAATGGAAACCCATGACTGTTTCCTTAAGAAACTCTCAGGATTATAAGGACTTTACTCTTGAAAGATTATATGGAATCTTGAAGACTTATGAACTAGAGTTGGAACAGGATGAGGTATTGGAGAGGGGGAGAAAGAAAGGAGGTTCAGTTGCATTGGTAGCTGAAAATGAGAAAGAATGCAGAAAAGAAACTGTGAGATCTACATCAAGCTCCAAAGATGGTGTAAGAAATCCAGAATCAGACAAGGGTAAAGAGCAAGTTGCTGAAAATGAAGACAACTCCAGTCAAGATGACTCTGATGGTATTGATGAGCATCTTGCATTTCTGTCCAGGAGATTTGCAAAGATGAAGTTCAGGAAAAACACTAGAGCCACTAAACCCTATAAGAACATGGTGGACAAATCCAAGTTCAAGTGTTTTAATTGTGGTATAAGTGGACACTTTGCAAGTGAGTGCAGAAAGCCAACCTCTGAAAAGAAGAAATTTGAACAAGTAGATTACAAAAAGAAATATTTTGATCTACTCAAACAGAAGGAAAGGGCTTTCATTACTCAAGAAAAGGACTGGGCAGCTGATGGAGATGAAGAGGATGAAGATGTGGATTATGTCAACCTTGCTCTCATGGCTGATTCTGAAGAAAACGAAGTTAGTTCATCAAGCAATCAGGTAATCACTACTGATTTAACACAGCTTACTAAAGAAGAGTGCAATGATGCTTTCAATGACATGTCTACTGAATTGTATCATTTGCGTGTGTCTCTTAAATCTCTTGCTAAAGAAAATAGTAGGATCAAAGAGAACAATCTGTTTTTAAGTAATAGAAATACTGTGTTAGAAAATAAGTTGATTGACCTAGAGAAAACCAAATTGCACTGTATATCTGTTGAAAATGAACTAGCTGAATCTGTTAAGAAAGTAGAAATACTTTCCAATCAATTAGAGAAAGAGCAAGAGGTGATTAAAGCCTGGAAAACATCTAGGGATGTAAGTGCTCAAATTGCCAAAGTCCAAGGAATTGAATCATTCTGTGAAACTGCTTGGGATAAAAATAAAAAGAAACTGGAATTAATTGATGGACTGTCAACGGATGTGGAATCAACGGATGATGAAAGTTATCCGTTGAAGGAAGAAAAGGAACATCCGTTGAAGGTTCCTCAATTAAAACAGGCAGATGTTTCTAAAAGAGAAAATCTAAAGAAACTCAACAAAAAGTTTGGTTCAACTTCAAAGAACTTTGTCAAAGAAGGAGCAAGCACATCCAAAGATGTCAGAAAGGTGAATGTAGGGCACATGACCTTAGAACAGTTAAACAATAGGCTCAAGATGGTTGAGGATAAAAAGGAATCCAAAAGGAAATCCAACAGAAATGGGAAGGTAGGAGTTAACAAACATAACAATTACACACCTGACAAGTATGCTCCTAGAAAAAGCTGTGTGCATTGTAGTAGTGTTAATCATCTATCTGCTAATTGTAAATCTATTAAGAAATCTCCCATAACTGTACCCTCTTCCATGCCTAACATGTCTGTATCACCTCTACATGCTATGCCTGTTATGTCTCAACAAAATCCTTATGCACATTTTGCAAACATGCCATATTTTAACAATCCTTATCTTGCTGCATTCAGTATGCCTCAAATGCCATACAATATGCCAATGTGGAATAACATGTATGCACAATCCATGCCTAATAATTCTATAAATGTGCTGGATAATGTTGTGACTAACCCTACACCTCAACCAACCACATCTAAGACCAAGGTTGACTCAAACTCACCTAAGTCTAAAGATACAGGAGGAATGAAGTCTAGGAGAAAGGCTAACAAGAATGGACCCAAGGAAACTTGGGTACCAAAATCAAATTGATTGATTTTGTGGTGTGCAGGAAAATAGAAGAAATCTATGGTACTTGGACAGTGGCTGTTCAAGACACATGACTGGAGATTTCTCCCTGCTCACAGAGTTTAAAGAGAGAGCTGGCCCCAGCATAACCTTTGGAGATGACAGCAAAGGGTTTACTATGGGATATGGCTTGATTTCAACAAGGAATGTCATCATTGAAGAAGTTGCATTAGTTGATGGTCTCAAGCACAACTTACTGAGTATCAGTCAACTATGTGATAGAGGGAATACAGTTTCCTTCAATTCTGAAGCCTGTGTTGTCACTAGTAAGGAAGACAACAAAGTGGTTCTAACTGGAGTTAGAAAAGGAAATGTGTACTTAGCTGACTTCAACTCTACAGATGCAGAATCTATTACTTGTCTCTTCAGCAAAGCAAGTTCAGTTGAGAGTTGGCTATGGCACAAGAAGCTATCCCATTTGAATTTCAAAACAATGAATGATCTAGTCAAAAAGGACTTAGTAAGAGGAATTCCTCTTGTTGAATTCTCAAGGGATGGTCTGTGTGATGCTTGTCAGAAAGGCAAACAAAGGAAAGCATCATTTCAGAAGAAGCTTGAAACAACAATTGATGAACCATTACAGCTGCTACATATGGATTTGTTTGGACCAGTCAATGTATTGTCAATAGCAAGAAAAAGATATTGCTTAGTGATTGTAGATGATTTCTCAAAGTTCTCATGGGTCTGTTTTCTTGGATCAAAGGATGAAGCAAGTGAAATCATTATCAATCACATCAGGCAAGTCAACAATCATCCTGACTTGAAGGTTAGAAATATCAGGAGTGACAATGGAACTGAGTTCAAGAATTTGACATTAAGGCTGTTCTGTGAAGAAAATGGAATCATGCATGAGTTCTCAGCTCCAAGAACACCTCAGCAAAATGGGGTTGTTGAAAGAAAGAACAGATCTTTAATTGAAGCTGCCAGAACAATGCTTGAAGAATCAAAGTTACCAACATATTTCTGGGCTGAAGCTGTTAATTGTGCCTGCTTCACTCAGAATATTTCTTTGATCAATCAAGCTAAAGGCATGACTCCTTATCAGTTGTTCAAGAGAAGAAAACCAACTCTAAACTTTCTTCATGTCTTTGGATGTAAATGCTTTATACTGAGGAATCAATCTGACCATAAAGGGAAGTTTGATGCAAAGGCTGATGAAGGAATATTTGTTGGTTATTCAGCTGGAAAATCTTATAGGGTCTACAATCTAAGAACCAACATTGTTATGGAATCTGTGCATGTTGTGTTTGATGATAAAAAGATTGATGGACTAACAGATGAGGGACATAATGAGAGACTCAAATTTGACAACATTGAGATATATTGTGATGATAGTGAAGATGAGACTGATGGAGATGACACTTCAAAAGGGATTCAAAACATGCCCCTGGATAATGCACAAAATACTGCATCCATTGATAGAAGCAATGCAGTATCCGTTGAAAGACATAGTGCATCATCCGTTGAAGTACAAAATGAAGCATCCGTTGATCATATTTCATCAACGGATAATCGATTTACATCATCAGTTGATAGAACTCCAAGTTCCCTGCAAAGGACCAACAACTCAGGGGGAGTTTCAACTAGTCAACACTCTGTCTCACATCATGACAATACTGAGGCCACCTCATCTAGAGCACATCTTCCACCACAAAGGAAATGGACCAAGAATCATCCCTTTGAACTGATCATTGGTGATGCATCATCTAAAGTGCAAACAAGAAGAGCTACTCAAGATGAATGTCTGTACAGTAGTTTTCTATCTCAGGAGGAACCTAAGAAAGTGGAAGAAGCTCTATTGGATCTAGATTGGATATTAGCTATGCAGGAAGAGCTAAACCAATTTGAGAGAAACCAAGTTTGGAAGCTGGTACCCAAACCAAAGAACAAGAGTCCTATTGACACAAAGTGGGTATTCAGAAACAAGATGGATGAAAATGGCATTATCATAAAGAATAAAGCCAGATTGGTTGCTAAAGGCTATTCTCAGCAAGAGGGAATAGATTTTGATGAAACATATGCTCCTGTTGCAAGACTTGAAGCCATCAGAATATTTCTAGCCCATGCAGCCCATGCCAATTTCAAAGTCTATCAAATGGATGTCAAGAGTGCATTTCTAAATGGGAAATTAGAGGAAGAAGTCTATGTAAGTCAACCTCCAGGATTTGAAGATCCAAATTTTCCAGACTATGTGTATTATCTGTTGAAAGCACTCTATGGACTGAAGCAAGCACCTAGAGCCTGGTATGAAACCTTATCAAAATTTCTTTTGGAGAATCACTTCACTAGAGGTACTGTTGATAAAACTCTCTTCTTTAGGGATGTTAATGGCTCTAGTATACTTGTTCAAATTTATGTAGATGACATAATATTTGGCTCTATAGATGATAAACTTTGCAAAAAGTTTGCTAAGCTAATGCAAAGTAAATATGAAATGAGCCTAATGGGAGAACTAACCTATTTTCTTGGTTTACAAGTTAAACAAGTTAGTGATGGAATTTTCATTAGTCAAACTAAATATATTTATGATCTTTTAAAGAAGTTTGACTTAATGGAATGCTCATCTGCAAAAACTCCCATGGCCACTGCCACCAAACTTGAATTAAATAAGACTGAAAGGTCTGTGGACATTACAAGTTATAGAGGCATGGTTGGTTCACTTTTATATTTAACTGCTAGCAGACCAGATATAATGTTTGCTACATGTCTGTGTGCTAGATTTCAAGCTGATCCTAGGGAGTCTCACTTAATTGCTATCAAGAGAATTTTCAGATATCTCAAGGGTACACCAAATTTAGGAATTTGGTATCCTAGAGAATCTGGCTTTGATCTGATTGGTTATTCAGATGCAGACTATGCAGGTTGCAAAATAGACAGGAAAAGTACAACAGGCTCCTGCCAATTCCTAGGAAACAAGCTTGTATCATGGTTTAGCAAAAAGCAAAATTCAGTCTCTACTTCTACAGCTGAGGCTGAATACATTGCTGCTGGAAGTTGCTGTTCTTAAATGTTATGGATGAGGAATCAACTCCTTGATTATGGACTTCATGTTGATAGAATACCTATCTTTTGTGACAACACAAGTGCCATAGCCATAACAGAGAATCCTGTACAGCACTCAAGGACCAAGCACATTGATATCAAGTACCACTTCATTAGGGAGCATGTCATGAATGGTACAGTGGAACTACATTTTGTTCCAAGTGAACAACAAATTGCTGACATATTTACCAAGCCACTTGATGAATCAACATTCACAAGATTGGTAAGTGAGCTAGGTATGCTTAATTACTCTTAAAATTCATGTCTTCTTTGCAATTTGATGAGAAGCCTGAAATATATTAGTTGCTAGAACAAATTTGACTTTTAACAAAGTTTATTCCATCAACGGATGCTCCCTATCCGTTGAAAGTCAAAATTGCTCTATCAACGGATATTCATTATCCGTTGAAAGACAAGTATATCTCTGGAACTTTTATACGTCAACGGATAAAGCTGAAGTACCTTTCAACGGATGACAATTTACATTATCCGTTGAAATGTCACATCAGACGTTTGAGGTGTTTCACAGCCGTTGATTCTATTTTCTTAACCGTTGATACCATACATACATCTGTATGTATTGGTTTTTAAAGGTAGTTATTAGAATACTTACAGTTTATTCTTAAACGGCTGAAATTCACTAACACCTACTTATTGATTAATCCTTTATTTATTTCTTTTTCTTTGAAAGCATATAAGCCCTTCTGATTGTTCATTATTACTTTACGCTTTCTTAGAATTTCAAGCATTTACCATTTTCTCTCTGCAAAACCTTCAAGTTATTCTCTGCAATTTCTACTCACAACAATGGCACCAGTCGTGAAGATTATGTCTCAATCTGGGTTCATCTACGAGAAGAACAATTTCATAGCTCTGGTAGAAAAGAATGAAGCCCACTCAGATTATCACAAAATGATGGACTTCATCAAAAACTGCAAACTTAGCTATGCAATGCTGGAAGCCCCAACGATTTTCTGTGAAGTAGTTGAGGAGATTTGGACAACTGCTGAGTTCAACTCCATGGATATGACTATCTCCTTCACTCTCAAAGGTAAAAATCACTGTATTAACTGTGATGACTTACAAGCATGTTTTAAATTACCTGAGAACAATGCCATGACACCACACACTGATAGTGATGTATCCAGCATGTTAGATTCCATAGGTTACTCTCTTAACTCTGCTAATTTAGGGGGTATTAGACGAAAAGGCCTTAGGAAAGAATGGAGTTTTCTTGGGGATGCCTTCATAAAGGTTTTCTCTGGGAAAATTAGTAATTTTGATGCCATAACTTCATCTCTTGTTAATATGTTCTATATGCTTGTTTCTGATAGGTACTTTAACTTTAGCAACTATGTGATGCTAGAATTAGGTACTAGATTGGGTAACAAAGCTAATAGACCTAATAACATCTATTATGCTAGATTCTTTATGTTATTGGCTAACCATGTTGCTGAAGGTTTAGTCATAATCAATGAGAATAATAAACTCAAGTGCTGGGCACAAGAGAAAAGAGTTCTTGCAGACTTGAAGAGAATGGATCTTAACAGCAGTGTGCAATTGGTATATTTACCAATCATGAATGCACCCCAGGTAGGTGAGGTAATTGCTTCTACAACTCCTACTTCTTCCATCCCCTCTATTTCTTTATCTTCTAGTGTGGCCATGAAATCTGTGTCAATGCCCCAACAGATTTCTACTAAGGTCACCAAATCTAAACTTTCAAAATCCAAGACAAAGAAAACCACCTCTGTTGTTTCTCAAAAGACAACAGTTGTAACAACAACCATTAACCCTGAGGGAAGTGAACAGGGTGTGAGTGGTGAGGGGAGGGGTGAACATCAAAGAAACCCCCAGGATAAGGAAGGAGAGTTGAGTGCTTCCCAAGCTAGCCAAGCCCCAATTTCTCAAAAAGCTGTGGTGGTTGAAAAGGTTTCTAGCACATCCCTAGTAGCATCCTCCCAAAAGGATGTTACTATTGAAAAGAGTTCCCAACCAGGAACACAGAACAAAAGAGGGAGGGACACTAAAGCCAAACACTCACCTACAAAAGCTTTTATTAGAAGAAGAAGGCTAGAACCCAATCTTCTACACAGGGTGCACACACTGCACAGATACATCCATCTGTCTCTGTGCCTTCTCAAACTCAGTTTGATGTGACTCCAATAAATGTGGAGTCACAGCCCCATTCTCTCACAATAATCACACATCAATCACCAAACTACTTCATCACCATCTCTGGATGTGGATATGTTATTCCCATCAATTCCTGATTCTCCCTCTTTACAACTCAGGGAGGAGCCCCACTCAAATACAGGTGATCATCATCTTTTAGATGATTTGTTGGATCACCCGCAAATTCTTTCAGATATAATTGAAGGATCTGTATCAACACATATCAAATCAATCTATACAGATTCAACAGTTATATCACTTTCAATTTCATCTTCTTTTCCTTCTTCAACGGATATCACTCATCCGTTGACAAGTGGTTGCTCTTCAACGGATAAGCTTAACAGCAGTTATCCGTTGATAACAACAGTTTCAACTTCAACGGATATTCCACATCCGTTGATAGTCTCTACACAAATAACTGAAATGATTCCAAGTGTAGAAGACATGAATACTGTGCAATCACTTTTAGGATTGAGGGCAGGGAGTGAAAATCTGAGTGAGAGGCTGGGTTGCTCCCAGGCAAAAGGAGAGATTGAGAGCACAAAAATGCATGCTATTTCTTCCAGCATGGCAAAAGTCAGTGAGTGGAGTACCACCTTAGAAGGTGAAGGTGAGGGAGTGAGATGTGTGAGCCAGGGGGAGCCCCTGATGCAAGAACATAGAGAAAAAGAGAGAAAAGCAGGTACAGTTGATACAAGGGTGGAACCAGCCATTGCTCATGAGTCAATGATTGTGGATGATGCTGAAAAGGAAAGACAATTTCAGCAACATTACAAAGCTGTAATTGATAACATTTCCTTGGATGCTGACACTTTTACTCATCCTGTGACAGCCTATCAACTGTTGGCTGCTCAGGGCAATGAGGAGGCAGAAAGGACACTACATTTAGTGCACTCAACAGAATCTCTTCAAAGGGATAAAGCTGCTATTAACAGGATGCCTTCTACAGCTGGTGAGCCATCTGAGGAATTTGGAGTAAATTCTGATGATGATGACTCTATTTCTTCTGATGGAAGCATGAACATAGGGGGAGATGAAGACCCTAGTTCCATTCCTAATCTACCTGAATGGGCCCTGACTAAGGAGCATAGAACAGGTGAATTCAATGTCCACTTGGTCAAACAAATCATCACTATTCAACAGGCCATTCAGAACACTTCAAATGCAAATATCAAGGCTATCCTCCAAGCTCACCTGGACTCACTGCATCTCATGAAGTTGCAGAAAGTAAAGCAAAATATGAGTCTAGATGATCTCAGGAAAGATATTGCTGACTTGAAATCCTTCACTTCAGCAAAATTGGATTCAGTCATGCCCTATGGTACTTTGCAGGACTTGGTTTCGAGATTGAAAAAGGAATCAGTTACTGAACAAAGGCTGGCCAAGTTGGAAGACAGAGTTCAAGGAATTGAAGATTCTGTGGCCACCCTTCTTCTCAACCAACAATCTCAAACCAATCTCCTAATGCAGCTGGCAAAAGCACAAGGCTTGACCCCTCTCCTTGATGATAACAAAAAGGGGGAGAATAAAAGGGAAGGGGAAGGAGAGCCCTCTACAAAGATTCAGATATCTAAAGTGCTAGTTCCTGCCATCACTACCTCTCCAATCATTCAAATCAAGGGAAAACCTGATGGAATTGATTTGATTCAGCTAGTAGTAGCTGAAATACAAATGAAAGAACAATGGAGGAGAATTGATGAAAGGTTGCAATTGGTGTTTGGTTCTACACAAAATAAATCAACATCTGTGAAATTTAGCACAAAGATTGAACCAATCAACATGGAGCTCAAGCCAGTAGGGAGAAATAAGGTTGGAGAGACTTCTTTCAAGAATTTAAAACCTATGGTTCTAAAGCCTAACACTAGATCCAGTATGGACTCCACAAAGAATCCCCTAGACTTTGCTCAGATGCAGGAAGTAGACTTTCCTCTTCCAAAACCTGATGGAGACAAAGTTCTAAGTGCAAGCATCATAAAGAAGAAGGAGACCAAGGACAAGGGTGAGAGAATGGACATGGCCTTTATCTATAGAGAGGGAAAGAGTATCTGTGTGATGCAAGGACATCCCAAATTTCTAAAGGCCAAAAGGGAAGAAACCAGAAGGTTAAAGAAAGAAGCTGTAAAACTCAAGGCTGACAAAAGAGCACAAGCAAAGCTTGAAAAACAGCTAAAGTCAAGCCAAGTTGAAGAAATGAAAGGAATTGAAGTCAGGGGTGAAGAAAAGATTGCTAACTTAGATGAGGTTCTTGGGAGCATATTTGGTGAAAATATGGAAGAAAGAGAGGAATGGCAGAAGGGAAACAGAAGAAAGGCCAATGCACACAGAAGGAGTGAAGATAACCCTGAAGATACCAAATCTATATCTAAACCACTACCTTCCATACCTAAACCTTTTGTTGCTGATCCCTCTATAAATATCCATGGTGAACCAATCATTCCAAAAGAGGAACCTATTGATTGGGACAACATCACATTGCCTACCTTTTTAACCACTCTACCACTACCAAAGAAACAGAAAAGCAAATCTAAATCTACACCTCCCCTAACCTCTAAGAAATTCACTCAAAAACAAAAACCTAACCCTAAGCCACCCATTTCTAAAGATGATTATGTTCACATCTGTGACATAAAAGAAGCTTCAGACATTAATCTCTATCTGGATGAGCTGGAGGAAGTAAGGGGAATAGCTGCCTACAGACAGCTACCAGAGAGATTGGTTTTCAGATATAAGGGAGCTGGGGAAAGAACATGGCCTCTCTACAGGATTCTAAATGAAGGCTACTCTACCTTGATCAGAGTCTTTTCAGCCATCAAAAAGGATTCTGGCTTTACCAGAACAGCCAAGACTGAAATTCTCAACAAGATTGCCAACATAAGGAAGACTTGGAGGGAACCAAATGCTTTGCCCAGAACCTTACTCATACAAGAAAGGGGAACTAAAATTCACAAATCACCATCATTGGTTGATGGAATTTAGAGATGACAAAGGAGTCAGAAGATTTTTCAGACTTGAAGACCAACTCAAGATTGCCAGCAATGAAACTCTCAAGGAAATGCAATCTAAGTTGGATATCAGTGATGAAGATGAAGCTGAATTCTTCAGACAACTCCAACTCCAACTTGAGGAAAATGACAAAGGGCTAGGAAAGAAAACCAGGGAACAAAGAAGAAAATGATGATTTGCTCAGGCTAAAGGAGCACCCTTGGAAATACTGTAAATCTTCAATTACCTCCTAGTACATACACTTTTGCAGCACTTTTATATTTCTACTTAGTTTCAATTCAAATATTTGTTAAGTGTTTTGTTATCATCAAGTTAACCCTGAATTTATGCCTACAGTTCTTATAGACATAAATAGGGGGAGATTGTTAGGAATATATGTGCATTAGTTTGATGATATGTTTAACAAAACACTTAAGTAGAAATTTAGTGTCAGTAGCCTCAACGGATAAGACCACTTTGGCTATCCGTTGATGGTGTAGCTTTACTTAGAAATAAGTCTAGTATTGTAGCATATTTCAGTCTCTGTATTTAAAATGTAATTCTTAGAAGTTGAGAGAAACTATAAGTCATGTTGACTACTAGATGATATGCAGATAGGAAGGCCAATTGTAAATATTTCATGCCTTGTAATTTTGTATAAATGAAGTGGTATCAACGGATGACTTAAAGACCTTCAACGGATGAGAAGCTAAGCTTCAACGGATGTCTCTAAAGCTTCAACGGATAACATCCTTCAACGGATGAGAGCATCAACGGATGAGAGCATCAACGGATAAATGCATCAACGGATGAAAGCTTCAACGGATGTTCTGCTAATTAGCCGTTGATAAGTGGTAGTTGTACCTACAGACAGAGGCACATGGGTTGACAGAGAAAACTGAGATGTGGTAGCCGAATTTCAGGATCAACAGAAAAAGCAGCCGTTCTTCTTTAGTACAAAGATGCAATAGTCAACAAAGTACTGGAGTGAACAGGAAAAGAAGCAAGTGAAGAACTTATTTTACTATTGTAATTTTATATTGTTTTTCACTTGTACACTTGGTAATATATAAACCAAGAAGAAGCTAGTAATTAGAGAGAGATTTTCCAGAGATGTTAAGAAATATCTTGAGAGAAAATTCATCTAGTTTGTACTAGGATGCAGCTGTGATCAACATTGTTGAACACAGATTTTCTAATATACCATCTCTGGTGGAACAACAAATCCACCAGAAAAGTTTTTAAAGTTTGTTGTGTTCTTTACATTTTGTGTTTGAATATATATCTGTCTGCATTAGCTCAAAGCAATTCATACACTTGTTCATCTAGAACACACTGCTTTAATAAACTTCTCAAAACCTGAAAAAGTTTTGAGATTTACATTCAACCCCCCTTCTGTAAATCTCATTGTTAGTCCTCTAGGAATAACAGTATGACTGAATCCAATTTCTCAGCATTATAGGATTTCAGATCAGCAATGTCCAGCTTGAGCTCATCCACACTTAGATTGTGCTGGTAATGCTGCAACTACAAGAGATGCAGAGATTCCAGATGAGCTTGAAGAATTGCCTTGGTGCCAGCATCCTGAGTCTCCTGAATGGCTTGCTGAATTGTCATGACTTGTTTGACCAAAGTGACACCAAACTCTCCTGGTGTTGATGGTTTGGCCCATGCCCATGCAAGAAGATTAGGAACAGAACTTGGGCCTGCTACTCCCCCTAAGTTCATGCTCTCATTCAAAGAATTAGAGTCATCATCATTAGAATTTACTCCAAATTCTTCAGATGGCTCAGCAGCTTGAGAAGGCAGCCTGTTGACAGCAACTTTGTCTCTTAGAAGAGATTCTGAAGTGTGTACAATGTGTAGTGTCTGTTCTGCCTCCACATTGCCCTGTGCAGCCAATAATTGATAGGCTGAAACAGGGTGAGTAAAAGTGTCAGCATCTAAGGAAATGTTATCAATGACAGCTTTATAGTGTTGCTGAAATTGTCTTCCCTTATCTGCATCATCCACTTTCATTAACTCACTAGCAATGGCTGGATCCACCCTTATAGCTTCTGTACCTGCCTTTCTCTCAATTTCTCTCTTTTCTTGCATCAGGGGCTCCCCCTGGCTCACACACACCCTCACACCCTCACCTTCACCTTCTAAGGTGGCACTCCTCTCACTTACTTTTGCCATGCTGGAAGAAATAACATGCATTTGGTGACTCTCATCCTCTCCTTTTGCCTGGGAGAAACCCAGCCTCTCACCCAAAAAATCACTCCCTTCCCTCAAGCCTAACAGTGATTGTACAGTTGCCATGTCCTCTATAGTTGGAGTTGTTTCTGTTAAGTGTGTAGAAGCCATCAACGGATAGGGAGTATCCGTTGAAGTGGAAACTGATGGTATCAACGGATAACTGTTGTTAAGCTTATCCGTTGAAGAACAACCACTTGTCAACGGATGAGAGATATCCGTTGAAGAAGGAAATGATGTAGAGATAGAAAGTGATATAATTGTTGAATCTGTGTGGATTGATTTTAAGTGAGGTGACACAGATTTTGCAACTACATCTGAAAGAATTGGCTGATGATCCAACAAATCATCTAAAAGATGATGATCACCAGGTTTTGAGTGGGGCTCCTCCCTGAGTTTTAATGAGGGAGAATCAGGAATTGATGTGAATATCATATCCACATCCAGAGAGGGGAGTAGGAGAGTTTGATGAATGGTGTGTGTCTATATTGAGAGAATGGGGCTGTGATTCCACATTTGCTGGAATCACATCAAGCTGAATTTGAGAAGGCATAGATACTGGTGGGTGTATCTATGTTGTGTGTGCCCCTTGTGTGGAAACTAGGGTTTTGGCCTTCTTCTTCCTTGAAAAGGCTTGAATTGGTGAATGTTTAGCTTCAGTGTCCCTCCCTCTTTTGTTCTGTGTCCCTGGGTGGGGACTATTTTCAATAGTTACATCCTTTTGGGAGGATGCAACTAGGGATGTGTTGGACTCCTTTTGAACCACTACAGTCTTTTGAGAGACGGTGGCTTGGCTGGAATGGGTACCACTCACCTCTCTCACCTTATCCTGGGGGGATTTTTGATGTTCACCCCTCCCCTCACCACTCACACCCTATTCACTCCCTTCAGGGTTTATGGTAGTTGTTACAACTGTTGTCTTTTGAGAAACAACAGAGGTAGGTTTCTTTGACTTGACTTTGGAGATTTTAGATTTGGTGGCTTTGGTAGGAGCCTGTTTGGACAATGACACAGGTTCCATAGCCACACTAGAAGGCAAAGAAACATTGGGGTTGGAAATGGTAGGAGTTATAGAAACATTTACCTCACTTACCTGTGGTGCATTCATGATTGGCAAGTATACCAATGGCACCTGGCTGTTGAGGTTCATTCTCAAAAGGTCTGCAAGGACCCTTTTCTCTTGTGCCCAGCATTTGAGTTTATTATTCTCATTGGATATAACCAAACCTTCAGCAACATGGTTAGCCAATTACATAAAGAATCTAGCAAAGTAGATGTTATGTGGTCTATTAGCTTGGTTACCTAATCTGGAACCTAATTCTAGCATAACACAGTTGCTAAAATTAAAGTACCTATCAGAAACTAGCATATAGAACATATTAACAAGAGATGAAGTGATAGCATCAAAATTTCTAATCTTCCCAGAGATAACCTTAATAAAGGCATCTCCAAGAAAACTCCATTCTTTCCTAAGGCCTTTCCTTCTAATACTACCTAAACTAGTAGAATCAAAAGCATAGCCTATGGAATGTAGCATAGCAGAGACATCTTTATCAGTGTGTGATGTCATGGCATTATTCTCAGGCAACTTAAAGCAAGATTGTAAATCATCACAATTAATGCAATAGACCTTACCTTTGAGAGAGAAGGCAATGGTCATATCTGTGGAGTTGAACTCTGCAGTTGTCCAAATCTCCTCAATCACTTCACAGTAGATGGTTGGGGCTTCCAGCATTGCATAGCTCAGTTTGCAGTTCTTGATGAAGTCCATCATCTTGTGATAATCAGAATGGGCTTCCTTCTTTTCAACCAAGACTATGAAATTATTCTTTTCATAAACAAATCCTGTTTGAGACATAATTTTGACTACTGGTGCCATTTTTGTGAGTAGAGGTTGCAGAGAAGAACTTGAGAATTGAGAGAGAAAGAGAATGATAATTGCAAGAAAGCGTAAAGTGAAAATAAGAATTCAATTGGGCTTTTATACTTTCTTGAATTAAAACACAAATTAAAACAATTAAATGATACTTTTAAGTGAGTGAAAGCCGTTCAGGAATAAAAGAAACTGTAGAAATTCTGAAAACTACCGTAAATACAAATACATACAACACTGTATATCTGTATCAACGGTAGAGTAAAAGAATCAACGGCTGTGACTCACTAACGGCACACATCAACGGATAAGGTAAATAGTTATCCGTTGATGAACAACACTATTTTATCCGTTGAAGGATAAAATTACCAGAAATGTATTTGTCTTTCAACGGATAATGAATATCCGTTGATAGAACAATTTTGGCTTTCAACGGATAGGGAATATCCGTTGATAGGATAAGTCTTGATTAAAGCCAACTTTGTTCTTGCAGCAAATTCATTTCAGGCTGCAAGACAGATTACATAGATGACATAGATTATGAATAGTTAAGCATACCTAACTCACTTACTAATCTTATGAATGTTGATTCATCAAGTGGCTTGGTAAATATATCTGCAATCTGCTTTTTACTTGGAACAAAATGAAGTTCCACTGTACCTTTCATCACATGTTCCCTAATGAAGTTGTACTTGATATCAATGTGCTTGGTTCTTGAGTGCTGCACTGGATTTTCAGTAATGGCAATGGCACTTATGTTGTCACAAAATATTAGAATTTTGTCAACAGTTATACCATAGTCAAATAACTGATTCCTCATCCACAGTATTTGTGCACAGCAACTACCAGCTGCAATGTATTCAGCTTCAGCTGTTGATGTGGAAACAGAATTCTGCTTCTTGCTGAACCATGATACAAGCTTGTTTCCTAGAAATTGACAGGTGCCTGTTTTGCTTTTCCTGTCTAATTTGCAACCTGCATAATCTGCATCTGAGTAGCCAATTAGATCAAAACCAGACTCTCTAGGGTACCAAATTCCTAGATTTGGAGTCCCTTTGAGATATCTGAAAATTCTTTTAATAGCCACTAAGTGAGATTCTTTAGGGTCAGCTTGAAATCTAGCACAGAGACATGTAGAAAACATAATATCAGGTCTACTGGCAGTTAAATATAAAAGTGAGCCAACCATGCCTCTATAACTTGTAATATCCACAGACTTTTCAGCCTTGTTTAATTCAAGCTTGGTGGCAGTGGCCATGGGAGTTTTTGCAGGTGAACAATCCATTAAGTCAAACTTCTTTAAAAGATCATAAATATATTTAGTTTGACTAATGAAAATTCCACCACTAACTTGTTTAACTTGTAAACCAAGAAAGTAAGTTAGCTCTCCCATCATGCTAATTTCATATTTACTTTGCATTAATTTAGCAAACTTTTTACAAAGTTTATCATCTGTAGATCCAAATATAATATCATCTACATAAATTTGTACAAGTATCTTAGAGCCATTAACATTTCTAAAGAAGAGAGTTTTGTCAACAGTACCTCTTGTGAAGTGATTATCTAGAAGGAACTTTGATAAAGTCTCATACCAGGCTCTAGGTGCTTGCTTTAGTCCATAGAGTGCTTTCAACAAATAATACACATTGTCTGGAAAATTTGGATCTTCAAAACCAGGAGGTTGGGTTACATAAACTTCTTCCTCCAATTCCCCATTTAGAAATGCACTCTTGACATCCATCTGATAGACTTTGAAATTAGCATTAGCTGCATAGGCTAGAAAGATTCTGATGGCTTCAAGTCTTGCAACTGGAGCAAATGTTTCATCAAAATCTATTCCCTCTTGTTGAGAATAGCCTTTGGCAACCAATCTGGCTTTATTCCTTATGACAATGCCATTTTCATCCATCTTGTTTCTGAATACCCATTTTGTGTCAATAGAACTCTTGTTCTTTGGCTTGGGTACCAGCTTCCATACTTTGTTCCTCTCAAATTAGTTTAGCTCCTCTTGCATTGCTAAAATCCAATCTGGATCCAATAGAGCTTCTTCAACTCTCTTAGGTTCCTCCTGTGATAGAAAGCTACTATACAGACATTCATCTTGATTAGCCCTTCTAGTTTGTACTTTTGATGTAGCATTACCAATGATCAGTTCAAAAGGGTGATTCTTGGTCCATTTCCTTTGAGGTGGTAGATTAGCCCTTAATGAGGTTGCCTCAGTATTGTCATGATGTGAGATAGAATGTTGATTTGTTGAAACTCCCCCTGAGTTGCTGATCCTTTGAAAGGAAATGGGAGTTCTATCAACTGATGAGGTGAAGTGATTATCCGTTGACAGACTGTGATCAACGTATGCTTCGTTATGAACTTAACGGATGATGCCCTTTGTCTTTCAACGGATGCTGCATTGCTTCTTTCAACGGAAGCTGAATTTTGACTTTCAACGGATGTAGCATTCTGTGCATTATCCAAAGACAGACTCTGGTTTCTTCTTGAGATGTCTTCTTCATCATTCTCATATTCACTATCATCACAATATATCTCAATATTGTCAAATTTGAGTCCTTCATGATGTCCCTCATCTGTTAGTCCATCAATCTTTTTATCATCAAACACAACATGTACAGATTCCATGACAATGTTGGTTCTTAGATTGTAGACCCTATATGATTTTCCAGCAGAATAACCAACAAATATTCCTTCATCAGCCTTTGCATCAAACTTTCCTTTGTGATCAGATTGATTCCTTAAGATGTAACATTTGCAACCAAAGACATGTAGAAAGTTTAAAGTTAGTTTTCTTCTCTTGAATAATTGATAGGGAGTCATGCATTTTGCTTGATTGATTAGAGAAATATTCTGAGTGTAACATGCACAGTTAACAGTCTCAGCCCAAAAATAAGTTGGGAGCTTTGACTCCTCAAGCATTGTCCTTGCAGCTTCAATCAGTAATCTGTTCTTCCTTTCCACCACACCATTTTGTTGTGGAGTTCTTGGAGCTGAGAACTCATGCATGATCCCATTTACTCCACAGAACATCTTCATGGTTGAATTTTTGAACTCAGTTCCATTGTCACTCCTAATATTCCTTACTTTGAAATCAGGATGATTGTTGACTTGCTTGATATGATTGATGATGATTTCACTAGCTTCATCCTTTGATCCAAGAAAATAAACCCATGAAAACTTTGAGAAATCATCTACAATCACTAGGCAGTATCTTTTCCTTGAAATTGACAATACATTGACTGGTCCAAAGAGATCCATGTGTAGAAGTTGCAGTGGTTCATCAATTGCAGATTCAAGCTTCTTACTGAATGATACTTTCTTTTGCTTTCCTTACTGACAAGCATCACACAGTCCATCCCTTGTGAAATCCACTAGAGGCATTCCTCTAACTAAGTCCTTTTTGACCAGATCATTCATTATTTTGAAATTCAAATGGGACAGCTTCTTATGCCATAGCCAACTTTCAACTGGACTTGCTTTGCTGAGAAGACAAGTAATGGATTCTGCATCTGTAGAGTTGAAATCAGCTAAGTACACATTTCCTTTTCTAACTCCAGTAAGAACCACTTTATTGTCCTTTTTACTTGTGATAATACAGGCTTCAGAATTGAAGGAAACAGTATTCCCTCTGTCACATAGTTGACTGATGCTCAATAAATTGTGTTTGAGACCATCAACCAATGCAACTTCATCAATGATGACATTTTCTTTTGAAATCAAGCCATATCCCATAGTGAATCCTTTGCTGTCATCTCCAAAGGTTATGCTAGGGCCAGCTCTCTCCTTAAATTCTGTGAGCAGGGTGAAATCTCCTGTCATGTGTCTTGAATAACCATTGTCCAAGTACCATAGAATCCTTCTTTGTCCCTGCACACAACAAAATCAATCAAGTTGATTTTGGTACCCAAGTTTCCTTGGGTCCAGCCTTGTTAGTCTTTTTCCTAGACTTCATTCCTCCTGCATCTTTTGACTTATGTAACTTTGGGTCAACCTTGGTCTCAGATGTGGTTGGTTGAAGTGTAGGGTTAGTCACGGAATCATTTAACACATTTGATTGAATTTGATAAGGCATAGGTTGTGCAAACATGTTATTCCACATAGGCATATTGTATGGCATTTGAGGCATACTAAATGCAGTAAAGTAAGGATTGTTAATGTATGGCATGTTTGCAAAATGTGCATGGGGATTCTGGTGAGACATAACAGGCATAGCATGCAGAGGTGACATATACATGTTAGGCATGGAGGGATTTGAAGGCATGGGAGCATTTTTAACAGATTTGCAATTATCAGATAGGTGATTAACACTTTTACAATGTACACAGCTTTTTCTAGGAGCATACCTATCAGGTGTGTAATTGTTATGTTTATTAATCCCTACCTTCCCATTTCTTTTAGATTTTCTTTTAGTTTCCTTCTTATCCTCAACCAACTTAAGCCTATCTTTCAACTGATCTAAAGTCACGTGTCCTATATTCACCTTACTGACATCTCTGGATGTACTTGCTCCTTCTCTGACAAAGTTCTTGAGAGTTGAATCATTCTTTTTATTTTTAAAAGAGCTTGCCTGTTTTAATTGATGAGCCTTCAACGGATGCTCATTTTCTTCCTTCAATGGATAACTTTCATCATCCGTTGATTCCACATCCGTTGACAATCCATCAATTAATTCTAACTTCTTTTTGTTTTTCTTCCAAGCATCCTCACAGAATGATTCAATTCCCTGAACCTTGGCAATTTGAACACCAACATCCCTAGATGTTTTCCAGGCCTTGATTACCTCTTGCCCACTTTCTAACTGTTTAGAAAGAATTTCTACTTTCTTAACAGCTTCTTCTAGTTCACTCTCGACAGTCAAGCATTTAAGTTTAATCTTTTCAAGCTCAATTACCTGACTCTCTAACACAGCATTCCTATCGCTTAAACACACATTATTTTCTTTGATCCTAGTGTTTTCTTTAGCTAGTGATTTAAGAGAAACACATAAATGATATAATTCATTGGACATATCATTTATGCTTCATTGCATTCATGTTTAGAAAGCTGAGAGAGATCAGTAGTAATTACCTGGTTGCTTGATGAACTAGTTTCAATTTCATCAGAATTAGCCATCAGGGCTAGGTTGACATATTCCATATCATCATCTTCATTTACCCCATCTGCTGCCCAATCATCTTGAGTGAGAAAAGCTCTTTCCTTTTGTTTGAGCAAATCAAAATACTTCCTTTTGTAATCAACTTGCTCAAATTTCTTTTTCTCATAATTTGGCTTCCTACACTCACTTGCAAAGTGTCCACTAATGCCACATTTGTAACATTTGAACTTTGATTTGTCCACCATGTTTTTGTTTGGCTTAGTGAACTTTGTGTTTTTCCCGAACTTCGTCATTGCAAACCTCCTGGACAGAAAGGCCAGATGTTCATCAATATCATCAGATTCATCCTGACTGGAATTGTCTTCATCCTCAGCAACTTGCTCTTTACCCTTGCTTGATTCTGATTTACATGTGCCAATTTTGAGACTTGGCATTGTCTTTCCCTCATTTCTGGCTTCAACTTTTTCACTGTCAGCAACAAGTGCAACTGATCCTCCTTTTCTCTTTCCCTTTTCCAACAGCTCATCTTGCTCCATCTCAAGTTCATAAGTCTTCAAAATTCCATATAATCTTTCAAGTGTGAAGTCCTTATAATCTTGAGAATTTCTTAGAGAAACAGTCATAGGCTTCCATTCCTTTGGTAGAGACCTTAGAAATTTTAGATTGGAGTCCTTGACTTGGTACATTCACCCATACAGCTTTAATCCATTCAATAGTTTCTGAAATCTGTTGAATGTATCATTCAATGATTCTCCTTCTTCAAAGTGGAAATATTCATATTGTTGAATGAGAAGCTGCATTTTGTTTTCTCTAACTTGCTCCGTGCCTTCACAGATAAGCTGCACAGTATCCCAAATTTCCTTAGCTATTTGGCTATTGATGACATTGTCAAACATATCTTGATCCAGGCCATTAAACAAAATGTTCATGGCTTTCTTGTCCTTGTGGACCTCTTCAATATCTTCAACAGTCCATTCTGCCTTTGGCTTGGGAATAGACTGTCCAACAGCAACTGTAGCAGTAGCAGCTGTGGCCACCTTGTGTGGGATGTGAGGACCATTCTCAATGCAGTTGATGTAGCTTTCATCTTGAGAGAGAAGATGTAAATGCATCTTCACCTTCCAGTGATGATAGTTATCTCTTTCCAGGATTGGAATCTTTATACCAATATCCTTCTTACTCATGATGTTAGCAAAATAGATCTTTAAACTCTCTGTATGTTAAGAGCTTGCTCTGATACCAATTGTTATTCCCAGTGGATTCCCAGTGGACTAACAATGAGATTTACAGAAGGGGGGTTGAATGTAAATCTCAAAACTTTTTCAAGTTTTGAGCAGTTTGTAAGACTAAGTGTTTGAGTGATCAAATGTGTGTGAATTGCTTGGAGCTGATGCAGACAGATATATATTCAAACACAAATGTAATGAACACAAAGAACTTAAAAACTTTTCTGGTGGATTTGTTGTTCCACCAGAGATGTGTTATTTCAGAAAATCTGTGATTCAAAATTAAATCACAGCTGCTTCCTAGTACAAACTAGATGATTTTCTCTCTTGATATTTCTAAATAGCTCAGGGAAAAATTCATGTATAATTACTAGCTACTAATTGGTTTATATATCACCAAGTTTACAAGTGAAGGCAAAGATAAAGTACAATAAGACAATAGTTCTCCACTTGCTTCTGTTCCATTTTTATCCAGTGTAATATGGAATTATCTGTTGACTTTCCATTTTGAACCAGACTAAAAATGGCTGCTTTTTCTGCTGTTCCTGAAATAGGCTACCACATCTCTGTCAATCCATGTGCCTCTGTCAGCTTTGTTAACTGTCACTATCAACTGCTATGAGACTGAGCATCCGTTGAAGCTTACATCCGTTGATGGCTTTATCCGTTGATGCTCTAGCAGTGCATCCGTTGAAGCTTTCATCCATTGATGGCTTTATCCGTTGATGCTCTAGCAGTTGAAGCTTTATCCGTTGAAGCACTTATCCATTGAAGCGCTTATCCGTTGAAGCGTTAGAGACATCCGTTGAAGCTTAGTTTCTTATCCGTTGAAGATCTTCAATATCAGTTGATACTTTTTCACTTATACAAAATTACAAGGCATGAAATATTTACAATTAGCCCTCCTACTTGTACATCCATTAATAGTCAACATGACTGATTATCTCCTAACAACATCTAAGAATTACAGCTTGAAACCAGAGAGTGAGATGTGCTATAATACAAAACTTATTGCTAAGTAAGGCTACTCCTTCAACGGATAGCCAAGATGGTCTTATCCGTTGAGGCTACAAACACTAGATTTCTACTTAAGTGTTTTGCTGAACTTATCATCAAACTAATACACATATTCCTAACATTTGAAATTCATCTTGCATGTCAGGATTAGAAAAATCCGGTAAAAGTACCCCTCCCGACAACGAGACTCGTTCCCGATTTACAAGATTAATTTTTAAAATGATTGTTTCGACGATCCAACCATACGGATGTTAAGATATATCAATTTTAGTCATATGAAAAAATTATTAACAAATTTGAAATCCATCTTGCATGTCAGGATTAGAAAAATCCGGTAAAAGTACCCCTCCCCACAACGAGACTCGTTCCCCATTTACCAGATTAATTTTTAAAATAATTTTTTCGATGATCCAACCGTACGGATGTTAAGATATATCAATTTTAGTCATATGAAAAAATTATTAAAAAAATTTAAATTCATCTTGCATGTTAAGATTAGAAAAATCCGGTAAAAGTACCCCTCCCAACAACGAGACTCGTTCCCGATTTACAAGATTAATTTTTAAACTGATTTTTTCGACGATCCAACTATATCGATGTTAAGATATATCAATTTTATTCATAATAAAAAATTATTAAAAAATTTTAAATTCATCTTGCATGTCAGGATTAGAAAAATCCGGTAAAAGTACACCTCCCAACAACGAGACTCGTTCCCAATTTACAAGATTAATTTTAAAAATGATTTTTTCGATTATCCGATCATACGGATGTTAAGATATATCAATTTTAATCATATAAAAAAATTATTAACAAAAATGATATCCATCTTGCATGTCAGGATTAGAAAAATCAGGTAAAAGTACCCCTCCCGACTACGAGACTCGTTCCCGATTTACAAGATTAATTTTTAAAATGATTTTTTCAATGATCCAACTGTATGGATTTTAAGATATAACAATTTTAATCATATGAAAAAATTATTAAAAAATTTGAAATTCATCTTGCATGTCAGGATTAGAAAAATACGGTAAAAGTACCCCTCACAACGAGACTCGTTCCCGATTTACAAGTTAATTTTTAAAATGATTGTTTCGACGATCCAACCATACGGATGTTAAGATATATCAATTTTAGTCATATGAAAAAATTATTAACAAATTTGAAATCCATCTTGCATGTCAGGATTAGAAAAATCCGGTAAATGTACCCCTCCCCACAACGAGACTCGATCCCGATTTACCAGATTAATTTTTAAAATAATTTTTTCGATGATCCAACCGTACGGATGTTAAGATATATCAATTTTAGTCATATGAAAAAAATATTAAAAAAATTGAAATTCATCTAGCATGTGAGGATTAGAAAAATCCGATAAAATTACCCCTCCCGAGAACGAGACTCGTTCCCGATTTACAAGATTAATTTTTAAAATGAGTTTTTCGACTATCTAACCGTACGGATGTTAAGATATATCAATTTTAGTCATATGAAAAAATTATTAAAAAATTTGAAATTCATCTTGCATGTCAGGATTAGAAAAATCCGGTAAAAGTACCCCTCCCGACAACGAGACTCGTTCCCGATTTACAAGATTAATTTTTAAAATGATTGTTTCGACGATCCAACCATACGGATGTTAAGTATATCAATTTTAGTCATATGAAAAAATTATTAACAAATTTGAAATCCATCTTGCATGTCAGGATATGAAAAATCCGGTAAAAGTACCTCTCCCCACAACGAGACTCGTTCCTGATTTACCAGATTAATTTTTAAAATAATTTTTTCGATGATCCAACCGTACGGATGTTAAGATATATCAATTTTAGTCATATGAAAAAATTATTAAAAAATTTGAAATCCATCTTGCATGTGAGGATTAGAAAAATCCGGTAAAAGTACCCCTCCCCACAACGAGACTCGTTCCCGATTTACCAGATTAATTTTTAAAATAATTTTTTCGATGATCCAACCGTACGGATGTTAAGATATATCAATTTTAGTCATATGAAAAAATTATTAAAAAATTTTAAATTCATCTTGCATGTGAAGATTGGAAAAATCCGGCAAAAGTACCCCTCCCAACAACGAGACTCGTTCCCGATTTACAAGATTAATTTTTAAACTGATTTTTTCGACGATCCAACTGTACCGATGTTAAGATATATCAATTTTATTCATAATAAAAAATTATTAAAAAATTTTAAATTCATCTTGCATGTCAGGATTAGAAAAATACGGTAAAAGTACCCCTCCCGACAACGAGACTCGTTCCCGATTTACAAGTTAATTTTTAAAATGATTGTTTCGACGATCCAACCATACGGATGTTAAGATATATCAATTTTAGTCATATGAAAAAATTATTAACAAATTTGAAATCAATCTTGCATGTCAGGATTAGAAAAATCAGGTAAAAGTACCCCTCCCCACAACGAGACTCGATCCCGATTTACCAGATTAATTTTTAAAATAATTTTTTCGATGATCCAACCGTACGGAGGTAAAGATATATCAATTTTAGTCATATGAACAAAATATTAAAAAAATTGAAATTCATCTTGCATGTGAGGACTAGAAAAATCCGGTAAAATTACCCCTCCCGAGAACGAGACTCGTTCCCGATTTACAAGATTAATTTTTAAAATGAGTTTTTCGACGATCCAACCGTACGGATGTTAAGATATATCAATTTTATTCATATGAAAAAATTATTAAAAAATTTGAAATTCATCTTGCATGTCAGGATTAGAAAAATCCGGTAAAAGTACCCCTCCCGACAACGAGACCCGTTCCCGATTTACAAGAATAATTTTTAAAATGAGTTTTTTGACGATCCAACCGTACGAATGTTAAGATATATCAATTTTAGTCATATGAAAAAATTATTAAAAAATTTGAAATTCATCTTGCATGTCAGGATTAGAAAAATCAGGTAAAAGTACCCCACCCGACAACGAGACTCGTTCCCGATTTACAAGATTAATTTTTAAAATGATTGTTTCGACGATCCAACCATACGGATGTTAAGATATATCAATTTTAGTCATATGAAAAAATTATTAACAAATTTGAAATCCATCTTGCATGTCATGATTAGAAAAATCCGGTAAAAGTACCCCTCCCCACAACGAGACTCGTTCCCGATTTACCAGATTAATTTTTAAAATAATTTTTTCAATGATCCAACCGTACGGATGTTAAGATATATCAATTTTAGTCATATGAAAAAATTATTAACAAATTTGAAATCCATCTTGCATGTCAGGATTAGAAAATTCCGGTAAAAGTACCCCTCCCCACAACGAGACTCGTTCCCGATTTACCAGATTAATTTTTAAAATAATTTTTTCGATGATCCAACCGTACGGATGTTAAGATATATCAATTTTAGTCATATGAAAAAATTATTAAAAAATTTTAAATTTATCTTGCATGTCAGGATTATAAAAATCCGGTAAAAGTACACCTCCCGACAACGAGACTCGTTTCCGATTAAAAGATTAATTTTAAAAATGATTTTTTCGATTATCCAACCATACGAATGTTAAGATATATCAATTTTAGTCATATAAAAAAATTATTTACAAATATGATATCCATCTTGCATGTCAGGATTAGAAAAATCCGGTAAAAGTACCCCTCCCGACTACAAGACTCGTTCCCGATTTACAAGATTAATTTTTAAAATGATTTTTTCAATGATCCAACTGTACGGATTTTAAGATATATCAATTTTAATCATATGAAAAAATTATTAAAAAATTTGAAATTCATCTTGCATGTCAGGATTAGAAAAATCCGTTAAAAGTACCCCTCCCGACAACGAGACTCGTTCCCGATTTACAAGTTAATTTTTAAAATGATTGTTTCGACGATCCAACCATACGGATGTTAAGATATATCAATTTTAGTCATATGAAAAAATTATTAACAAATTTGAAATCCATCTTGCATGTCAGGATTAGAAAAATTCGGTAAAAGTACCCCTCCCCACAACGAGACTCAATCCCGATTTACCAGATTAATTTTTAAAATAATTTTTTCGATGATCCAACCATACGGATGTTAAGATATATCAATTTTAGTCATATGAAAAAAATATTAAAAAAATTGAAATTTATCTTGCATGTGAGGATTAGAAAAATCCGGTAAAATTACCCCTCCCGAGAACGAGACTCGTTCCCAATTTACAAGATTAATTTTTAAAATGAGTTTTTCGACTATCCAACCCTACGGATGTTAAGATATATCAATTTTAGTCATATGAAAAAATTATTAAAAAAATTGAAATTCATCTTGCATGTCAGGATTAGAAAAATCCGGTAAAATTACCCCTCCCGAGAACGAGACTCGTTCCCAATTTACAAGATTAATTTTTAAAATGAGTTTTTCGACTATCCAACCCTACGGATGTTAAGATATATCAGTTTTAGTCATATAAAAAAATTCTTAAAAAATTTGAAATTCATCTTGCATGTCAAGATTAGAAAAATCCGGTAAAAGTACCCCTCCTGACAACGAGACTCGTTCCTGATTTACAAGATTAATTTTTAAAATGATTGTTTCGACGATCCAACCATACGGATGTTAAGATATATCAATTTTAGTCATATGAAAAAATTATTAACAAATTTAAAATCCATCTTGCATGTCAGGATTAGAAAAATCCGGTAAAAGTACCTCTCCCCACAACGAGACTCGTTCCCGATTTAGCAGATTAATTTTTAAAATAATTTTTTTGACGATCCAACCGTACGGATGTTAAGATATATCAATTTTAGTCATATAAAAAAATTATTAAAAAATTTTAAATTCATCTTGCATGTTAAGATTAGAAAAATCCGGCAAAAGTACCCCTACCAACAACGAGACTCGTTCCCGATTTACAAGACTAATTTTTAAACTGAATTTTTCAATGATCCAACTGTACCGATGTTAAGATATATCAATTTTATTCATAATAAAAAATTATTAAAAAATTTTAAATTCATCTTGCATGTCAGGATTAGAAAAATCCGGTAAAAGTACCCCTCCCGACAACGAGACTCGTTCCCGATTTACAAGATTAATTTTTAAAATGATTGTTTCGACGATCCAACCATACGGAGGTTAAGATATATCAATTTTAGTCATATGAAAAAATTATTAACAAATTTGAAATCCATTTTGCATGTAAGGATTAGAAAAATCCGGTAAAAGTACCCCTCCCCACAACGAGACTCGTTCCCGATTTAGCAGATTAATTTTTAAAATAATTTTTTCGATGATCCAACCGTACGGATGTTAAGATATATCAATTTTAGTCATATGAAAAAATTATTAAAAAATTTTAAATTCATCTTGCATGTGAAGATTGGAAAAATCCGGCAAAAGTACCCCTCCCAACAACGAGACTCGTTCCCGATTTACAAGATTAATTTTTAAACTGATTTTTTCGACGATCCAACTGTACCGATGTTAAGATATATCAATTTTATTCATAATAAAAAATTATTAAAAAATTTGAAATTCATCTTGCATGTCAAGATTAGAAAAATCCGGTAAAAGTACCCCTCCTGACAACGAGACTCGTTCCTGATTTACAAGATTAATTTTTAAAATGATTGTTTCGACGATCCAACCATACGGATGTTAAGATATATCAATTTTAGTCATATGAAAAAATTATTAACAAATTTAAAATCCATCTTGCATGTCAGGATTAGAAAAATCCGGTAAAAGTACCTCTCCCCACAACGAGACTCGTTCCCGATTTAGCAGATTAATTTTTAAAATAATTTTTTTGACGATCCAACCGTACGGATGTTAAGATATATCAATTTTAGTCATATAAAAAAATTATTAAAAAATTTTAAATTCATCTTGCATGTTAAGATTAGAAAAATCCGGCAAAAGTACCCCTACCAACAACGAGACTCGTTCCCGATTTACAAGACTAATTTTTAAACTGAATTTTTCAATGATCCAACTGTACCGATGTTAAGATATATCAATTTTATTCATAATAAAAAATTATTAAAAAATTTTAAATTCATCTTGCATGTCAGGATTAGAAAAATCCGGTAAAAGTACCCCTCCCGACAACGAGACTCGTTCCCGATTTACAAGATTAATTTTTAAAATGATTGTTTCGACGATCCAACCATACGGAGGTTAAGATATATCAATTTTAGTCATATGAAAAAATTATTAACAAATTTGAAATCCATTTTGCATGTAAGGATTAGAAAAATCCGGTAAAAGTACCCCTCCCCACAACGAGACTCGTTCCCGATTTAGCAGATTAATTTTTAAAATAATTTTTTCGATGATCCAACCGTACGGATGTTAAGATATATCAATTTTAGTCATATGAAAAAATTATTAAAAAATTTTAAATTCATCTTGCATGTGAAGATTGGAAAAATCCGGCAAAAGTACCCCTCCCAACAACGAGACTCGTTCCCGATTTACAAGATTAATTTTTAAACTGATTTTTTCGACGATCCAACTGTACCGATGTTAAGATATATCAATTTTATTCATAATAAAAAATTATTAAAAAATTTTAAATTCATCTTGCATGTCAGGATTAGAAAAATACGGTAAAAGTACCCCTCCCGACAACGAGACTCGTTCCCGATTTACAAGTTAATTTTTAAAATGATTGTTTCGACGATCCAACCATACGGATGTTAAGATATATCAATTTTAGTCATATGAAAAAATTATTAACAAATTTGAAATCAATCTTGCATGTCAGGATTAGAAAAATCAGGTAAAAGTACCCCTCCCCACAACGAGACTCGATCCCGATTTACCAGATTAATTTTTAAAATAATTTTTTCGATGATCCAACCGTACGGAGGTAAAGATATATCAATTTTAGTCATATGAACAAAATATTAAAAAAATTGAAATTCATCTTGCATGTGAGGACTAGAAAAATCCGGTAAAATTACCCCTCCCGAGAACGAGACTCGTTCCCGATTTACAAGATTAATTTTTAAAATGAGTTTTTCGACGATCCAACCGTACGGATGTTAAGATATATCAATTTTATTCATATGAAAAAATTATTAAAAAATTTGAAATTCATCTTGCATGTCAGGATTAGAAAAATCCGGTAAAAGTACCCCTCCCGACAACGAGACCCGTTCCCGATTTACAAGAATAATTTTTAAAATGAGTTTTTTGACGATCCAACCGTACGAATGTTAAGATATATCAATTTTAGTCATATGAAAAAATTATTAAAAAATTTGAAATTCATCTTGCATGTCAGGATTAGAAAAATCAGGTAAAAGTACCCCACCCGACAACGAGACTCGTTCCCGATTTACAAGATTAATTTTTAAAATGATTGTTTCGACGATCCAACCATACGGATGTTAAGATATATCAATTTTAGTCATATGAAAAAATTATTAACAAATTTGAAATCCATCTTGCATGTCATGATTAGAAAAATCCGGTAAAAGTACCCCTCCCCACAACGAGACTCGTTCCCGATTTACCAGATTAATTTTTAAAATAATTTTTTCAATGATCCAACCGTACGGATGTTAAGATATATCAATTTTAGTCATATGAAAAAATTATTAACAAATTTGAAATCCATCTTGCATGTCAGGATTAGAAAATTCCGGTAAAAGTACCCCTCCCCACAACGAGACTCGTTCCCGATTTACCAGATTAATTTTTAAAATAATTTTTTCGATGATCCAACCGTACGGATGTTAAGATATATCAATTTTAGTCATATGAAAAAATTATTAAAAAATTTTAAATTTATCTTGCATGTCAGGATTATAAAAATCCGGTAAAAGTACACCTCCCGACAACGAGACTCGTTTCCGATTAAAAGATTAATTTTAAAAATGATTTTTTCGATTATCCAACCATACGAATGTTAAGATATATCAATTTTAGTCATATAAAAAAATTATTTACAAATATGATATCCATCTTGCATGTCAGGATTAGAAAAATCCGGTAAAAGTACCCCTCCCGACTACAAGACTCGTTCCCGATTTACAAGATTAATTTTTAAAATGATTTTTTCAATGATCCAACTGTACGGATTTTAAGATATATCAATTTTAATCATATGAAAAAATTATTAAAAAATTTGAAATTCATCTTGCATGTCAGGATTAGAAATATCCGGTAAAAGTACCCCTCCCGACAACGAGACTCGTTCCCGATTTACAAGTTAATTTTTAAAATGATTGTTTCGACGATCCAACCATACGGATGTTAAGATATATCAATTTTAGTCATATGAAAAAATTATTAACAAATTTGAAATCCATCTTGCATGTCAGGATTAGAAAAATTCGGTAAAAGTACCCCTCCCCACAACGAGACTCAATCCCGATTTACCAGATTAATTTTTAAAATAATTTTTTCGATGATCCAACCATACGGATGTTAAGATATATCAATTTTAGTCATATGAAAAAAATATTAAAAAAATTGAAATTTATCTTGCATGTGAGGATTAGAAAAATCCGGTAAAATTACCCCTCCCGAGAACGAGACTCGTTCCCGATTTACAAGATTAATTTTTAAAATGAGTTTTTCGACTATCCAACCCTACGGATGTTAAGATATATCAATTTTAGTCATATGAAAAAATTATTAAAAAAATTGAAATTCATCTTGCATGTCAGGATTAGAAAAATCCGGTAAAATTACCCCTCCCGAGAACGAGACTCGTTCCCAATTTACAAGATTAATTTTTAAAATGAGTTTTTCGACTATCCAACCCTACGGATGTTAAGATATATCAATTTTAGTCATATAAAAAAATTCTTAAAAAATTTGAAATTCATCTTGCATGTCAAGATTAGAAAAATCCGGTAAAAGTACCCCTCCTGACAACGAGACTCGTTCCTGATTTACAAGATTAATTTTTAAAATGATTGTTTCGATGATCCAACCATACGGATGTTAAGATATATCAATTTTAGTCATATGAAAAAATTATTAACAAATTTAAAATCCATCTTGCATGTCAGGATTAGAAAAATCCGGTAAAAGTACCTCTCCCCACAACGAGACTCGTTCCCGATTTAGCAGATTAATTTTTAAAATAATTTTTTTGACGATCCAACCGTACGGATGTTAAGATATATCAATTTTAGTCATATAAAAAAATTATTAAAAAATTTTAAATTCATCTTGCATGTTAAGATTAGAAAAATCCGGCAAAAGTACCCCTACCAACAACGAGACTCGTTCCGGATTTACAAGACTAATTTTTAAACTGAATTTTTCAATGATCCAACTGTACCGATTTTAAGATATATCAATTTTATTCATAATAAAAAATTATTAAAAAATTTTAAATTCATCTTGCATGTCAGGATTAGAAAAATCCGGTAAAAGTACCCCTCCCGACAACGAGACTCGTTCCCGATTTACAAGATTAATTTTTAAAATGATTGTTTCGACGATCCAACCATACGGAGGTTAAGATATATCAATTTTAGTCATATGAAAAAATTATTAACAAATTTGAAATCCATTTTGCATGTAAGGATTAGAAAAATCCGGTAAAAGTACCCCTCCCCACAACGAGACTCGTTCCCGATTTAGCAGATTAATTTTTAAAATAATTTTTTCGATGATCCAACCGTACGGATGTTAAGATATATCAATTTTAGTCATATGAAAAAATTATTAAAAAATTTTAAATTCATCTTGCACGTTAAGATTAGAAAAATCCGGCAAAAGTACCCCTCCCGACTACGAGACTCGTTCCCGATTTACAAGATTAATTTTTAAAATGATTTTTTCAATGATCCAGCTGTACGGATTTTAAGATATATCAATTTTAATCATATGAAAAAATTATTAAAAAATTTGAAATTCATCTTGCATGTCAGGATTAGAAAAATACGGTAGAAGTACTTCTCCCGACAACGAGACTCGTTCCCGATTTACAAGTTAATTTTCAAAATGATTGTTTCGATGATCCAACCATACGGATGTTAAGATATATCAATTTTAGTCATATAAAAAAATTATTAACAACTATGATATCCATCTTGCATGTCAGGATTAGAAAAATCCGGTAAAAGTACCCTTCCCGACTACGAGACACGTTTCTGATTTACAAGATTAATTTTTAAATTGATTTTTTCGATGGTCCAACTGTACGGATTTTAAGATATATCAATTTTAATCATATGAAAAAATTATTAAAATATTTGAAATTCATCTTGCATGTCGGGATTAGAAAAATCCGGTAAAAGTACCCCTCCGTACAACAAGAATTGTTCCCAATTTACAAAATTAATTTTTAAAATGATTTTTTTGACGATCCAACCGTACGGATGTTAAGATATATCAATTTTAGTCATATGAAAAAATTATTAAAAAATTGAAATTCATCTTGCATGAAAGGATTAGAAAAATCCGATAAAAGTACCCCTCCCGACAACGAGACTCGTTCCTGATTTACAAGATTAATTTTTAAAATGAGTTTATCGACGATCCAACCGTACGAATGTTTAGATATATCAACTTTAGTCATATGAAAAAATTATTAAAAAATTTGAAATTCATCTTGCATGTCAGGATTAGAAAAATCCGGTAAAAGTACCCCTCCCGAAAAGGAGACTCGTGCCCGATTTACAAGATTTATTTTTAAAATGATTGTTTCGCGATCTAACCATACGGATGTTAAGATATATCAATTTTAGTCATATGAAAAAATTATTAACAAATTTGAAATCCATCTTGCATGTCAGGATTAGAAAAATCCGGTAAAAGTACCCCTCCCCACAACGATACCCTTTCCCGATTTACCAGATTAATATTTAAAATAATTTTTTCGATGATCCAACCATACGGATGTTAAGATATATCAATTTTAGTCATATGAAAAAAATATTAACAAATTTGAAATCCATCTTGCAAGTCAGGATTAGAGAAATCCGGTAAAAGTACCCCTCCCCACAACGAGACTCGTTCCCGATTTACAAGTTAATTTTTAAAATGATTTTTTCGACGATCCAACCATACGGATGTTAAGATATATCAATTTTAGTCATATGAAAAAATTATTAACAAATTTGAAATCCATCTTGCAAGTCAGGATTAGAAAAATCCGGTAAAAGTACCCCTCCCCACAACGAGACTCGTTCCCGATTTTCCAGATTAATTTTTAAAATAATTTTTTCGATGATCCAACCGTACGGATGCTAAGATATATCAATTTTAGTCATATGAAAAAAATATTAAAAAAATTGAAATTCATCTTGCATGTGAGGATTAGAAAAATCCGGTAAAAATACCCCTCCCGACAACGAGACTCGTTCCCGATTTACAAGATTAATTTTTAAAATGAGTTTTTCAACGATCCAACCGTACGGATTTTAAGATATATCAATTTTAATCATATGAAAAAATTATTAAAAAATTTGAAATTCATCTTGCATGTCAAGATTAGAAAAATCCGGTAAAAGTCCCCTCCCGACAATGAGACTCGTTCCCGATTTATAAGATTAATTTTTAAAATGATTTTTTCGACGATCCAACTGTACCGATGTGAAGATATATCAATTTTATTCATAATAAAAAATTATTAAAAAATTTTAAATTCATCTTGCATGTCAGGATTAGAAAAATCCGGTAAAAGTACCCCTCCCGACAACGAGACTCGTTCCCAATTTACAAGATTAATTTTTAAACTGATTTTTTCGACGATCCAACTGTACCGATGTTAAGATATATCAATTTTATTCATAATAAAAAATTATTCAAAATTATTAAAAAATTTTAAATTCATCTTGCATGTCAGGATTAGAAAAATTCGGTAAAAGTACCCCTCCCAACAACGAGACTCGTTCCCGATTTACAAGATTAATTTTTAAACTGATTTTTTCGACGATCCAACTGTACTAATGTTAAGATATATCAATTTTATTCATAATAAAAAATTATTAAAAAATTATTAAAAAAATTTAAATTCATTTTGCATGTCAGGATTAGAAAAATCCGGTAAAAGTACACCTCCCGACAACGAGACTCGTTCCCGATTTACAAGATTAATTTTAAAAATGATTTTTTCGATTATCCAACCGTACGGATGTTAAGATATATCAATTTTTGTCATATAAAAAAATTATTAACAAATATGATATCCATCTTGCATGTCAGGATTAGAAAAATCCGGTAAAAGTACCCCTCCCGACTACGAGACTCGTTCTCGGTTTACAAAATTAATTTTTAAAATGATTTATTCGATGATCCAACTGTACGGATTTTAAGATATATCAATTTGAATCATATGAAAAAATTATTAAAAAATTTGAAATTCATATTGCATGTCAGGATTAGAAAAATCTGGTAAAAGTACCCCTCCGGACAATGAGACTCGTTCCCGATTTACAAGGTTAATTTTTAAAATGAGTTTTTTGACGATCCAACCGTACGGATGTTAAGATATATAAATTTTAGTCATATAAAATAATTATTAAAAAATTTTAAATTCATCTTGCATGTCAGGATTAGAAAAATCCGGTAAAAGTACCCCTCCCGACAACGAGATTCGTTCCCGATTTTCAAGTTAATTTTTAAAATGATTGTTTCGACTATCCAACCATACGGATGTTAAAATATATCAATTTTAGTCATATGAAAAAATTATTAACAAATTTGAAATCCATCTTGCAAGTCAGGAATAGAAAAATCCGGTAAAAGTACCCCTCCCCACAACGAGACTCGTTCCCGATTTACCAGATTAATTTTTAAAATAATTTTTTCGATGATCCAACCGTACGGATGCTAAGATATATCAATTTTAGTCATATGAAAAAATATTAAAAAAATTGAAATTCATCTTGCATGTGAGGATTAGAAAAATCCGGTAAAAATACCCCTCCCGACAACGAGACTCGTTCCCGATTTACAAGATTAATTTTTAAAATGAGTTTTTCAACGATCCAACCGTACGGATTTTAAGATATATCAATTTTAATCATATGAAAAAATTATTAAAAAATTTGAAATTCATCTTGCATGTCAAGATTAGAAAAATCCGGTAAAAGTCCCCTCCCGACAGTGAGACTCGTTCCCGATTTATAAGATTAATTTTTAAAATGATTTTTTCGACGATCCAACTGTACCGATGTTAAGATATATCAATTTTATTCATAATAAAAAATTATTAAAAAATTTTAAATTCATCTTGCATGTCAGGATTAGAAAAATCCGGTAAAAGTACCCCTCCCGACAACGAGACTCGTTCCCAATTACAAGATTAATTTTTAAACTGATTTTTTCGACGATCCAACTGTACCGATGTTAAGATATATCAATTTTATTCATAATAAAAAATTATTTAAAATTATTAAAAAATTTTAAATTCATCTTGCATGTCAGGATTAGAAAAATTCGGTAAAAGTACCCCTCCCAACAACGAGACTCGTTCCCGATTTACAAGATTAATTTTTAAACTGATTTTTTCGACGATCCAACTGTACTAATGTTAAGATATATCAATTTTATTCATAATAAAAAATTATTAAAAAATTATTAAAAAATTTTAAATTCATTTTGCATGTCAGGATTAGAAAAATCCGGTAAAAGTACACCTCCCGACAACGAGACTCGTTCCCGATTTACAAGATTAATTTTAAAAATGATTTTTTCGATTATCCAACCGTACGGATGTTAAGATATATCAAATTTTGTCATATAAATTAATTATTAACAAATATGATATCCATCTTGCATGTCAGGATTAGAAAAATCCGGTAAAAGTACCCCTCCCGACTACGAGACTCGTTCTCGGTTTACAAAATTAATTTTTAAAATGATTTATTCGATGATCCAACTGTACGGATTTTAAGATATATCAATTTGAATAATATGAAAAAATTATTAAAAAATTTGAAATTCATATTACATGTCAGGATTAGAAAAATCTGGTAAAAGTACCCCTCCGGACAATGAGACTCGTTCCCGATTTACAAGGTTAATTTTTAAAATGAGTTTTTTGACGATCCAACCGTACGGATGTTAAGATATATAAATTTTAGTCATATAAAATAATTATTAAAAAATTTTAAATTCATCTTGCATGTCAGGATTAGAAAAATCCGGTAAAAGTACCCCTCCCGACAACGAGATTCGTTCCCGATTTTCAAGTTAATTTTTAAAATGATTGTTTCGACTATCCAACCATACGGATGTTAAAATATATCAATTTTAGTCATATGAAAAAATTATTAACAAATTTGAAATCCATCTTGCAAGTCAGGAATAGAAAAATCCGGTAAAAGTACCCCTCCCCACAACGAGACTCGTTCCCGATTTACCAGATTAATTTTTAAAATAATTTTTTCGATGATCGAACCGTACGGATGTTAAGATATAACAATTTTAGTCATATGAAAA